>NC_080725.1:12582500-12727500 GCF_019097595.1 Hemibagrus wyckioides
GATAAAGGTTTCAGTATTGGAAAAGAAAAAGTGGCATTGTTTTTAAAGTTATTATTTCCATTGATTAAGAAAGTGATCCAACTGTTGCTATATCCTGAGTCTCCGATCTTGCTTGTCTTTTGTTCAACATATTTGCATGTCTCTACACCGGAATTTAGAAAATTAAAATCACTGAATGTAGTTAGACGGACACTTGACAATCGTACCGAGGCTCAGGTCTGATTTCATCACACTCTAGCATCCACTCTAACCAAAGTGTGATAGCTTTGAGAGACCACGTGCGGAGTGTATAAATACACACGCGGTCAACACTTATGGTATGAATTCTAGATATTACTGATCTAGTGTGAAAACGCTGAGCCCTGTGCACTATGAGCTGTTTCAATGCTATGTTCTCTTCGAGTTTGAGTGTGCTGAATGAAATGAGACCTTGAGGCTGACACCTGTGCGCTAGCAGATAAATACATCTGAGAAAAGCAAGAGTGTTTTCCTCCTATAATATTACCATTAATGTCAAGAACTGATGACCTAGCTGTGGAAAAATTTAAACGTTGATTATCTAGACTGAGTATCCAGGGACTTTTTATTACTGGTAGTATTATTTAGAAATCTGATTCATTTCTATTGTCACTGTGTTTCTGTCTCTCTTCCCCGGCATGCTTTTCTCAGTCTTGGTGAAGGAAGTGTGGCCTTTGTGCTTGTCAGACCCTGTAAAGAAGGCAAGGCCTCCTTCTCAACATTAACACGAAAAAGAAAAACACACATCTCAGTGTAATCAATGACTGATCTTTGTTAAATGAAATCCTCAGCCTTCTACCCGTTATGACCTACGCAGCAGACAGTGTATGCATGAAGAGAACCAGCAGGATGTTGAAACGCTGTTTCTAATTTTAAATGTGAAATTGAATATTTCCGCATGTAGCAGAAAGCGTAGGTGTTCCAACCTACAGCTGAGGATTACGTCGCATTTCCAACCAAAATGAGGACTTATTCAAGCCTATGCATCACTGCATATAGCAAACACTACTTCCATAACATGTGGCGGCATCCTGCTGTGTGTGTTTGTGCCATAAATGGTGTATCACGTCGGGTCTTTCCCATCAAAGCAGGCAGCAATTACGGAGAGTCTGGCAGCTGGGGCTGAACCCGGCACTACAGCGTGAGCCCGAGACGCAGTTCCCCCTCAGGAGGCCTTCCAATTATCCCAGTCATGCTCACCGATACACACACACACACACACACGTGCACTTTAGGGCTTGATCCATGACCTCATCACAGTGGCCTTTTGCTGTATAGTGAGTGGACAACTTTCAGTCAACAGAAGTGAACACCACACTAGAGTTATATTTGCTCATAACACAACTCTCAACATGTGCTCTTTCATTTTCTATAGATTTAAGTTTAATTTGCTCTTTCTGATACACTACACTAAGGGGTATGCTAAGACTAATGATTTTTTTTAAAAAGTATTGTTATTTAACAAAAAAAACAACAACATACAATCGTTGATCACGTGAAATTTCTGTCAGGCGACATGTACAGTATGTAACATGTATGGAAGGAGTCTCCAGTGTCAGTGCTTTCCCACCAGAGGAACGTCGTCAGGATGCACAATCCAGTAGTAACATGGCAAGCTATTTTTAGTTTTGTCCCATTACATTCCATAGAAATAAAAACAAGAGATGCCAGTGAGTAAATAACTGTTTAAGATGCTATAAAACACACGATAACAGGACACGTAAAACTGTTGTGGTTTAAGAAAAATAAAACACGTTGGGTCTAGCTGTTAGAGGAAAATAGTCTAAAATCAGAAGAATCAGATTGATGTCCCCCACTACTTTATTTCCCACCTTTGAGTATCTGGGAGTATTTGGTTCCCATGGACCTCACTTTCAACAGGGTGGGAATCGGATTAAAGCAGGATGGAAACTTGTGACGATTGATTCATGCCTGTTTGCAGATCGTTTCAGACTCAGAAAGATAATTGCACTTTGTGCCATTGCCACTGCACTTTGCGCTGCATGTTTTGTCCAAAAGTTCAACATAAACCTAATTAGGAGAGAAAAAAAAAAAAAATCAATGCTTAAAATCTAACAGTGGGATTTTAAAAGTTTCTACTGTGGAAAGTGGACAGCAGAGACACGCAGATGTGACATCACTGACAATCTGGCAGATGTGTGAGGTCTGTGTGTGTGTGTGTGTGTGTGTGTGTCTAGCAAGGGAGTCGTGAATAGGCACAGAGGTCGGCTTGGTTAATGAAGCGGTCTGTTCAGGCTAATGGAGATTAGCTCCTCACTGCAGTAACTGCCCACCCAAACCAATGCACGCACACACAGTACACAATGTCCACAGGAACCACAGAACTCAGAGACACCTAGCATCCCAGGAGACAGGATTAGGAGCAAAAGGATCAATGAGAAGTTTTAGAACCTCTATCACTGATATAGATCCAGACTAGGCTTTGGTGTTAGAGGAGGTTTTTTTGTGTCTGTTTGTGTGTGTGTGTGTGTGTGTGTTGCGCTGGCTCCACTGAGTCACAGAGAATGCTGAAAGGTTAGCCATGACGCTGCTGTGTGTTCCGCTCCCCGGGGGTTCCATTAAAAAGCCCTGTTGATTGGTTATGGAACGGTTTCCGTGGCGCCAGAGCAGAATTAAAACTGTTGTGAGCCAGAACGCTGCCTCTGTGCATGTGTGTGTGTGTGTGTGTCTGTGTGTGTGTGTGTCGCGAAAGGCAAGGAGAGGAGAGAAAGGAACAGATGTGACAGATGGGCAGAATATAGACTTCAGTCGCCTTCGACGGATACGAAAATATTAAGCCAATAGGGGCTTTTGTCAAATGGAATCAGGTGTGATAAGGGAAGTGTGTATGTGTGTGTGTACGTACACACAAGTGTGTTAACATTGGAACAGAACAAACCCTGCTAAAATCCCCTCTCAGGAGCAGCTGCAGGAGGCACCCCAGCAGAAACACACAGACTGTGTGTGTGTGTGATCTCAACTCTACGCTTCCTTGGCATCCACACGTGTGTGCAACAAGGAACAGACAAGTACACGCTTGCTCACTCTCAGCTCACGTTTTCCTATCCATGTGAGGACTTTTCAGTGGCATAATGATTACTGCAGCTATAATCCGATATGTTTACATTTATTTGACAAGCAGATGATAATGAAAGCATATGTTAAGGCGGGTTAACGTTTAAAAAAATTCACAGTTTTTTTATAATCTGTACAATGCGCTAGCCGATCTCAGTAAATGCCCCGATCTGATTTGTGAAGGCTGCATTTGCTTAACCCGCGAGCAAAACACGTTGACGTTTCTTCTGAGAGTCGCTGATGCAGAGAACATGAGAGCCTGTCAGATAGGCATCACACTGATCACATGGGAGGAAACATCCGAGCAGATCCACTGATCCAGCCGCTGTCTTTCACACTCACTCCGTCTTACTAAAGGTCAAATCGACATGAGTGTTGTAGCCGAGCACACTCTCTCTCTCTCTCTCTCTCTCTCTCTCTCTCTCATCTCCAGCCCTGCCCACTGGCTTTTCCAGGTCAATGATAGAACAGGACAAAAGCTGCTCCTCTCTCATACATACGCAGGAACAGAGCCAGTCCTCACAAACCAGCTGTCAGAGCGATTACCTCCATGACTGAGGACACGAAACGGAGGCTGGCGGCTGAAAATTACTGCGATGATCCAGCTAACGTGAGAGACATTAACCCTGTAGGTGCACAAAGAGTGTAAGAACGAAAGAAGCGAAACTCTTGGAAGCAGAGTGCCGCAGATCCCTCATAAACACCTAAATGTCGAGCTCATAATTCAGTGCAAAACAGAACACTTTCGCTAATTAATCAGTTTATGGTGAAGAGTCATTATGACTCAAAATCCTTGGAAATACAAGCCTGAGAATCACAAGACTCAAAGCCTAAAATTCTAGAATACAGAGAGTAGAGTAAGCGTGTCATTGTCATAATGCCCTATACACAACAGGAAGTATACAGTAAATCCACGCCATTTGAGATGTTTTCTAGGTTTGGGTAAATCCAACATTACTTTATGGCCTTAGTATTAGTGAGAGAGTGTACACATTAGATCATGTGACCTTTCAGGAAACACACAGGCCAATACTCAAAAGCTGATGTGACGAGGTAAATTGGGTGTTACATTTTGTGTTTTCCCTGATATACATTTGGGATTTATTGCAATTATCAGACAAAACATACGGCACAATCCTTAACTGTCCAGTTTTGCGTCCACTGTAGCTTCAGATTCCTGTACTTAAGAGTGGAGCCTGATGTGATCTTCTGCCGCGACAGACAAGGTTTGGACATCGTATGCTTTTTGAGATGCTTTTCTCCTTTCCACAGCTGTAAAGAGTGGATATTTGAGTCAATGTAGCCTTCCTGTCGGGTTCAAACCTGTCTCCTTGGATCTCCCCGATCCACAAGGCTGGACTTTGAACTGGATTTTTCATTTGTTTTTGTTTTGCACAACATTGTAGAGTGTAAGAGTTGTGTGTGAAAATCCCAGGAGATCAGCGGTTTCTGAAACGCCCAAAACTGACAACAGCAACCATGACACTGAGAGCATATTTGTTCCTCATTCTGATGATGTGAAAGTTAACTGGAGCTCTTGACCTGTAACTGTTTGATTTTGCATTGTGCTGCTGCTGCATGATTTCCTGATTGGATAATTACATGAATGTGCAGCGGTACAGGTGTTTCGATTAAAGCGTCCCTATTAAATGTGCATTACAAGAAAATTCTAGTGTACAGCCAGACATCTGTAAAAAAAAAAAAAAAAAAAAAAATCCTGCACGGACTGTAGAAACAGCGTGACACAACTGAAACAAGAATTACTAATCAATAATAAACCAAGAACGTAGCATGTAGAGCTCTGTTAAAAGCTCTCTTAATTAATATATAAATCATTTCATATTTCTGCTTGGAAATGCGAGGACTCGTGTGTACTTCACAAACATTTTTTCCACAGTAACGCTGATATTTTGCCCATTTTCAGTCCGTTTGCAACTTTTCCATCTAACCCACATGGAAAAAAAAAAAAATGCCACAATACAATTCGAATAAAATATTCTCTACATAGCTGTAGGCTCTTGTTCCACTGGGTGCCTTTGCTGCATAAGCCAGAATAAAATGTGCATAGCAAAACTCTATATTTTAGCAATTAAAATGATTGTGTATATAGTTAGTCTTGGCTATTCATTCTCATTACAAGATAAGATAAATGATAAACAAATATAGTATCAAATCAACTCTTCACAACACCTGAAGTAAAAATGTTGATCTGATAACAGGACGATTTCAAGCAAGTAAAATGCCTTAATACAAGATTAATATTTACAAATTATCTAATTAATTTGCGTAATATTTAACGTTTTTTTGTAGAATCATTTGTTAATGAGAAATGTGAGACAAATGTAAGTAATGCGTGTATTGAGCCTGCTATTTTTTAGTTCATATCATCTTTCAATCTTGTGTGCATCTGATCCTTTTGGGGTTAAAGCAACCAGATTAACTTTCCGCTATATTTTCCAACTAATCGTTTCACAGTAGCATTTCGTAATTGTTTATTGTAAACCTCTGAGGACAGATACCATGTATGCTCATCATTCATCCCCAGACATCAATATTTATGCACAGTGACAGATCACGGTACTTCGGATCCCCCACATGACCATCTACTGCTTTAGCATTATTCCCAAATGGAGGCAATTTTCCAGGACCTTGCAGGGGCCAAGCATGGGCTCTTAGAGACTGGATAGTCAGAGAAAAGGGTCAACATGGCTACTGTCAAGGAGGCACACTGTAGGAGTGATTGTTTTGGCTCTGTTAAACACAGGGGGTTTCATTTGGACCTGTGACAGCAGGATTGGGTCAAACCATGGCAGATTTACCAATCAGAGTCTGTGGGGTAAATGTAAGCGCTCCCTTGGTTAAGCCTCCTCATTTAGACCTGTCTATCCATTTCAAGACCTGTCTCTCTCTGTCCTGGCTCAGACCCTGTCTGGCTAGCCGGATAGTGTGAGCGTGAGCTCACTCGGCACTTCCACACCTGCCCTATCTGGCTCTGAATCCTGTGATCTGCATCCGTTTTGGTTAATAGGTGGCATGGCGCTCGAGCAGCCGATCTCAGCAGCCGTTAACGAATCCCATGCCTTTTTTCTGCTCCAATGCCAGCGCCTCCTTTCGCTCCCTGAGCTCCTGGTTTGTTTTGGACGGGTCGACGCTGGAGGAAGCGCTGGAACGGACGGGCAGAAAAATTCACCTTAATTAAAATGCTTTCGTCGGCCCGAGGGACGCAGGCGTATCGAAACTATCCAAAATAGCTTTGTGCTGCCGTTGGCATGGAAGAATGTTTGGAATTGGCAGGTGCGTGTGCTGAACCGGGCTGCGCTGAGTCAGCCTGAAACAAAAAGAGGAAGAGTACGAAGTGGCCTGGAATACCTAAACTAGTCATGCCTTAAATTGCTCCTAACTCAGCCGCCTGGCTCCATTTCCTTGTGTAGAATAGAGATAGAAGTGTAAAAAAATTTAAGTGCATATACACATATACACACAACTACTATATTTCTTACTCTATTTAGTCTAATAGGGTGTCAATAGTTAATAGTTCTTAGCTTCCAAAGGGGGTTCTTAGCTTCTTAGACATGTATACAGGATGCTTAAAGGTTCACCAGAAGGACAAACCAACAGGTGATGGATGGAAACTATTTTCTAAAGTGGCATGTCACTTGTGAGATTATTTATTTAATGAAGAGATTCTGGAGGGCAAGGTGAGGCAGTGAACATCGTTACTGAGCTATCTTTCAGTCTAAGTGTGAAAGCTGTTTTTGAGCTGAATAACATCCTGGACTCTATTATTCACGGTTTGGAAAAATGTTCAAGTGCCCTCAGACTAGGGCAGGATTAATATTTAAAAGTAGGATTATTTTTTGCATCTGCGTATACAATAACGGCAGCTCTATAAATACCGTATCTGAAGGGCTTGATGCTTTATGGTGCAAGAGAGGAAGCAGGAAGAGAAACAGATCAGTTACTGAACTCTAAAATCTGAGGGCAGTGTTGAGCAGTGATCATTTGTGTAAAATAATCTTAGACTAAACAGACGATCCGTCTTTGTTTTCCAATCATTCAGGATTTTTTTTTTTTACAGGGAGATAGATCAGCTCTTATAGCACCATACTCCAGGGATTCATTGTTTACCCATGCAGCCTGCAGCATTCTAGATAAAAACTGCCTCCCCATAACACACACACGCACACACAAACCCCCACCCCCACCCCCACATATACACGGTGGTATAAGTGTGGAAAATGAAGAATGAATCCTTGCCTTAGACACAAATCCTCCTAATCTGAGGCAAGTTGTTGATATATCCACTCCTAAGAATTCTTCCCTCTCCCCTGATACACTTCCACAGGAGAAGTCACACACACACACACACTTCCTCTACCTCCAGGTGTGTGCTGTCGTCACTGCCCACACCGTGCTTCAATACCTCTGAGGCTTCATTAGGGCACAGACAAGGACTCGTTCCTCCCTTTCTCTCCTTCTCTAACACACACACACACACTCACTCACAGGACAAGAAATGGAGGAAAAAGGAATGGAGAAAAGAGTAACACAAGGGCATTTCCCCCGCCGTTTCATAAGTACAGAGCGTTGGAGGCGGCCGTCCTGAGAGACACTGAAATGTTTTATTTTATTTATTTTTTTTACCTAGATGTGACAAAGGCTTTCCGTAAAGGTGCAGTCGTATGTCGCTGTTTACTGAGTCATGCTCTCTCTCTCTCTCTCTCTCTCTCTCTCTCTCTCGCACACACACACCCCCACACACAAACAGACGAGCTTGGTTTCCGCTTTTATTTAGATGTTGTCAGCAAGGCACACACTGCCCGCTTTAAGCAGATGCTCCCAAAGTTAGTTGCAAACCTCTGCAAAAACTTTGTTTCAAACAGATGTGCACTTATAGTGTGTGTGTGTGTGTGTCCTGGGATAATGCGATATGCATCTTATTATCCAGGATGCAGTTATTATAGAAAAGCCTGATTTGATACAATGTGATTCAGCATTGTGTAGATAATTACAAATAAATAAAAATTAAATCTAATAAAGTGGAATGGAAACCCACACAATGTTAATTCTGACAAACCTGTGTGATGCTGGCAGTATGGCTTGAAAAGAGTCAGCTCAATGATAAAGGCTGAAGTGGTGTGTGTGTGTGTGTGTTTTCTCCCTGTGAAGGTTGGAGGGTGACACCATAATATTGGATCACATTTGGCTGTCCACATAAAGCTTTGCTGAAGAAGAGCCTGCCACTCAGAACTCATCGGCTCCCTCAAAATGGCGCTTTCACACGTCACCTGTCACCCGGAGCCGCTCGGACGAAACGTGTGCACGCACAGACGCACTCTACGAAGCGGTGAGGGAAATACTCTCGGCCGTATTTCATTTCCAAGGGCTTGCTGTTTCGTTTGAGGACTGCACCAGGAACAAGTTATTAAGCGCCCTTTCTCAGGTTAATGCACATTTACCAGAGGGAAAAAAAATCCCTATATATCCCATCAAATGGGTCTTTCGGCGAGGCTGATATTTCTAAAGAGCCGGATTCTGATGGGGGTGCGTCAAGGTGACAACGACTTCTGCTACTGCCTTTTGACGGCACACTAAATCTAAAACTAGTGTGAATGACGTGCGTGCAGGAATCTCATCTTCACACTGTTGCCACAACAGGGATGGGGAAAATGGTGCTGTCTGGAAATCCTTTGCAACTGGAATCAATCTCGCAAACAGGTCGACTATTAAATGGAGGCAGAGGGAGAGGTTTAGGAAAAAACTCCTGTCGGCTGAACGGCAGGGGATGTTAACGGATACGCAAAGAAGAATTATAAACATTTTAGAAATCCTCAACCAGAACCCCTTTTGGTTATAATTATAAGCAAGACAGACAAGATTTATTGTAATGCATGGGAGTGTCTGTATGCAAATTTCTTACGCGTACAACGTAAAAGAAATATACAGATGTTTGTAATATAAATAAATACGTATATAGTGACTCAAGCAAACACATGACTGAGGAAGGAAGTGTAAAGTGCTCTTCTTCTGGTGGACGTTTAAACAGTGCGCTCCCAGAAGCCTCACAATCCCGCTGAGTGAGCGAAGGTCAGGGGAATATTAAATCTCCTCTCTAACTGGGCTTTTTCATCACTCTCCAGCAGCAGCTAAGGCACACGAGGAGGCCATTACAGTAGTTCATTTCCTCCACCGGTGTCAGTGTCTTCGGGGTGCTCGTGACTGGTGACTGTTCTGGCATTTAAACTCAGCAAACGCAGCTACCTCAGTAGCACAGTCAGCGCCGCTGCACGTGAAACCTGATTATGTTAGCTCAGGATATGCCCCAAACTCAGCATTGAATGTTTGTCAGCAGTATTGCCTCAGAAATCTTTTTACTGCCTCAGAAACCCAAGCCTCATAAATGTGCCTCGGCTTCAGACCGAAGTAAATCACATCTACGCGATCGAGTACGCTATGAATATACACCACAGACATGTAGTGAATGAGATCAGGACTCAGGGACCATATCAAGGCATCTATAAACTATTAACTCAATAAGTGGCCTGCAACTGCCTCTCTAAACCCCAGGTCCATGACCTGGTTCAAAGGCAAATCCGTGAGGAAGCCCGAGGGCAGACTAGCTGCAACATGAGGAGAATAGGATGAAATGATGAGTGGATGTTGTCAGAGTCCATTATAAACTATTCTTAATCATTGATCTCTGATGTTAGGACAAACATCCAACTTTATTCTCGCAGAGTATAAAGAGTGTAACAACAGATTTACACAAACAGATTTAACTTGTACTGAACAAGCCAGAGGTGACATCTGCAAGGACAGAGACATGACAGGACGAAGAAACCTAGAGAGGATCTGAAATAAAAAAGGAAAGTGTCCTCTTCTGGGGGACACCAGACTGTGTGATTATAAATCATTTATCCTCAAACTCTAAAGTGAAAGTGCTGAAAGGAAGCTCAGTGTAGAGGTGGGCAATAAAACTAAAGTATCAATCATAATTCAAGCAAAAATAAACAATAAAATACAATATTTATTACATACTTAGAAATAATAATAAATTAAGTAATTGTAGATGAATAATCAATAAAGGAATTCATAATATTTTAGAATATTTTTTATTTTTATATTAAAAAACTTATTTTTTTTGTTCAGTCTAATCAAATAGGATATGCTTTATTTAATATATATATATATATATATATATATATATATATATATATATATATATATATATATATATATATATATATATATATATATGGGATTTGTGCGGCCTGTCTGAACACAGCGATAGTCGTCGAGCGTGCTGCTCGGATTGTCCTCTTTCTCACTCTGGATAAAAGCGTCTGCTGAATGAATAAATATAAATGTAAATGTGAGGAAGGCTTTAGCGCCGATGGGGATTCATGTGTAAAACACCTCACGTGCTTCATATCGAATCATGGTGCAGAAATGAACGGAAAGAAAGGCTGACCACTAGGCAAATGGAAGACTCCTACACATGGAGAGTGTGAACCGAGGCATGGCCAATAAAATGTAAAGCTATGAAAATGTCCACCTGTAACCAAAGCCGTCTTAGAAAAACCTCAGTCCCGAAGGGATCCGGCATTCACACGCTGCACTTCTACATTTAACTTCTACATTTAATCCTCACTCAGCTTTACCAAGTGCACAAACTTTTCCATTTTCTGCCTGGAACCAGCAAACAAGCCAAACAAACATTACTTCCTGTACACACACATTTGTTTGTGTTCATTGAGGCAGGAAGTCAGGGCAGCAGCGCTAATGGACATCAACACTGGTTTTATTTGTTACGCCCGAGCAGCTCAAATGTTGTTATTAAAGGCTAGCGCTTGGGCAGGTATGCTAAATGAAATGTTATGAAGTCTGGGGCGGCACACTTGCGACCGGCAACATACGCGTAACCCCTCAAACCCCGCTGCCATTTACTGAATCTTAATGCGCACAAAATGTCAGGCGTGATATCAGATTACTGAAGGCGCCAAAACAAATTTCCTGCCACTAAACAAGTCTTTTTTTTTATTTATTTAACTCCAATGTTTCTGTCTTCCTGTGGAAGTGTGGGAGTCCACAAACAGCCAGAGGTCTCTGTTGTTGTTGTTTTTTTTAATTCTCTCCCTCACTTTCAGTAGTGCTCCTAGAGCAATATTGCCAAAGCAATTACAAGGTGATCTGAAATAATGATAAAACAATGACAACCATCTTTCTCCTTCCTTTCTCAGGCTGGTGAGACAACGTATATCTGTAGGCTTCAGGGATGGATACTCGACCTCATGCAGTGTAACTCACTCTCAGACATTAAGGGACCAAAATATACCCTGTTGCCAGGGTAGAACCACAAAGTGGACATGCTTTCTGCTTTTAGTATATACCTGAGTAGGTGCTAGTGGTGTAACATTTAATTCTCTTTCAGAGTAAGGCTTTTAGATGGAAAGATATGTACTTATGGTGGAACAGATCCACCCCAGGAACAAGAAAAGCTCTATGCCTTTATTTCTCACAATGCCTATTCCTAGAAGTTTCCTCAAAAATATATACAGAGAGGCTGATGTGCTTGTGTCTCCTCCAGTCTTCTGACTAAATTTATAATTCATTTAAGCTTATGTTATCAGAACCTTTTCTGGAAGATCTTACCTGTCCATCAAACAAGGGGGCTGGAAACAAACCCCAAGGCTCGATACTCAGAAGTTTATTATTTCATTAGTAACTAGGCAATGATACGATATTTGACGATACCACTGAATCGTTTACAATCACACAATTTTGATTTAGATGGCAATGATTCAATATTTAATGAGACCACTGAATCTGCTAAGATATAATTCCAGTTTGTAAAAGGCCCACCGTTAACTTTTAGCTGATAACGACAGAAGAATTATTTTCAGAATCATCGGTATCTTCTCACCCTGCCAGTCTAATCACATATCAGTTTAAAAAATATTATTACTGACACACCTGTCTTTTAATTGATTTATAATCAGTTCTAATGAACTATCACTGAATTATGATTGTTGTTTTGATTTTGCCTCCTAAATCAACTCGTCAATCAAATCTCCTTATAGTCATACACCTAACGAACAGCCACTACATTATTCATTCACATCGGAATCAGCCAATTGCTGAGGAGCGGGATGATTGGAGCAATTTTTCCAGACTGCCCCTTTCCACCTCATGTGAAGTGCATTTGGAGCGCTGTAAGCGTGAGCATGTTGAAGCGTAATTCAGGTTTAAGAAGTGCCCTCCAGCAAGACTCTTCTTCCCTACAGCCTTCCCTCAGGTGCAGCGTAGGCTTAAAGAACTCGGGCAGTTTATTGATCTCTTCTATAAATAATACAAGTAACAAATGAATCATTTACTAGATTACTATTACTGCTATTAGATTATATGGCACCGGAGCATCCGTGGGTGGGGAGGGGGCGTTTTCCACGCTTTGGTCTTTTTTTTTCCTAATACTGATGATTCCACTTTGAGACATAAGAAAAACATCAAACACAAGTGTAGCTGAGAGTTTAGAAGAACGAGCAGAAAAGAAGAAAACCCACTCACTCTGAAGTTGTCTGGGATTTACACCTGAGTCACGCCGAGTCCTCAGCTCTGCAAAGATTCTATACCTGTCAAACACACACTCAGGCACATGCTCCGCATCCTATTACAGATGACACCCAGACTGCAGACAGCTCTGTGTGTGTGTGTGTGTGTGTGTGTGTGTGTTGGATGGGGCTCTGAAGGAGAAAGTAAGCTCGCATTGACCCCGGTGCTCGTACCACCTGTTTCCTCGCCACAATGTGACAACAACCGCCACGTACACGTTTATCTTCTAAGGACATTTCATCTAGATAATTCATGCTATGCCACAACTAAACCTAATCCTTTGGACCACTTTGGACTCTTTTAATGTTTATTTATTTTGTTTAAGTAAAATCTGCAGTTTTTCAAAAATAAGTAAATATAAATATATATATGTATGTATGTATGTATGTATGTATGTATATATATATATATATATATATATATATATATATATATATATATATATATGTATATCTCCTTAAGGGGTAATAATGGCCTCAGAAGGTCAGAATGATCAGACATTCCTATCCTTGTGGGAACATTTGGTCCCAACCAAGAATATGAAAATATGCCCTTGTGTGCGCACATACACACACACACAAACACACACACACACCCCTGATCAAACTCACATCCGCTTCATATTGCTCTGTGTGTGCAAACACGTGTAGACAAAAGTGCTCACACACTGACATGTGGACAGAGACAAAGGGCATTCATGCGGTAACCTGAACGCAAACAACACACACAGAAAGAGAGAGAGAGACAGAGAGACAGAGACAGAGAGACAGAGACAGAGAGAGAGAGAGACAGAGAGAGAGAGACAGAGAGAGAGAGAGAGAGAGAGAGAGAGAGAGAAACCAAATGTCTCTCTTTTCCCATCAGCTGACCACACACACACACACACACACAGCAGCATCTCTGATTTGAGCAGCACTCTCAATCACACTGATTTGTTTATCTCCCTGTGAGTATGAGGATTCCGCAAAATAAAAATAAAAATAAAAAAACAAACAAATGAAACAGAGGAAAAAAAAAAAAAAATCCCCACCGTCATAATCAAGCCAATCAAGTTGTTCAATCAAGGCGAGATTTACGGTGAGGCTGAGATGATTAGCAACAGCGTCGGGAAAACACTGAACAGCGCGGTGTCACCGCCCAATTGGTTTTATTTATACAAACACTGAGCCAAAGACAACAGACAACAGCATACACACACACACACACACACACTCTTACATGTATGTGATAATCCACTTTCTGCCATGGAAACAGCATTTGCACCAAAAAAAAAAAGGAAAAAAAATATATTTCCACAATATGTCATCATATTTAGATTAGACATGCCAGAGAACCACAGAAAAAAAAAAAAAAGTACTGATTTCCCTTTTATCATCCAAGACATGTTGGTGTCTGATACATGCTTTTGTAAAGGTTTGCACTGGATCTACAAAGCCAAGAATTTCTCAAAAGCATTCAAATAATAATAATAATAATAATAATAATAATAATAATAATAATAACAACAACAACAAGCGTATTGAATTTGAAAGGTATTGGATGTTATGGATATGGGCTGATAATAAAGGTGTCTGTATCTGAAAAAGATACAACAGTGTATCATATCATATCTACATTCTAATCATTTAGCTGATGCTCTGAACAAAATAGAGATACAACACAAATAAGCAGTTTAGGAATTGCTGATAAACTCAACACCGCAGTCACAGGCAGATCAGCTGTGATGGGATTTGAACTCACAGCCTTCTCATCTGTCTTAAGCAATGAGCCACTGCTTC
The DNA here is from genome assembly GCF_019097595.1 of Hemibagrus wyckioides. NCBI lineage: Eukaryota > Metazoa > Chordata > Actinopteri > Siluriformes > Bagridae > Hemibagrus > Hemibagrus wyckioides. The sequence continues at coordinate 12,596,981 of NC_080725.1, forward strand.
CCTCAGTCATATCCAGGCTACAAACGGTCTCTGTAATCTTGTTTAAAAAAGATTTTCAGGAAGACTGAAATAACTGATGCCGAGTTACAAGACGATGGCTGCCGCTGAAGTTCTCCTCTGTTCAGTGATGCAGTGGACTTCAGCTCACGTTTATAGTCGACAGAAAGTCCCACTGTGGCCACGTCAGGGAAGGAATGCATGTGGCCTGAGGCTCAAATGTACAGAAAGGGCTTTTAATGAGATAAGCTTTATTGTGCTGAAGCTACATAGTAATTGCTTTAGCTAAAGGAATAAACATTGACTATGAAATGACGTCTCACCGTGAGAGGAAAGTTGTGTATAAATGAAAAGAATTAAAGGAGATCAAATGGAATGATTTTAATGTCCCAAGAGTCTGCTCATTGATATTTCTCGATAACATCCAACTGTTAGAGCTTGTGTGTGTGTGTGTGTGTGTGTGTGTGTAAGCAACACAAATCAGCATGAGCCACTTACCTTCCCAAACTGCTCAAAATACTGCTTCACGTCATCCACCACTGTGTTCGCTGACAGACCTCCAACAAATATTTTCTTTGTTCTTGTGACCATCTGAAGAGAGAGAGAGAGAGAGAGAGATAGAGAGAGAGAGAATGCATTAGTACATAGAAAACCCCCCACACTATTAAACTGGGAAAGTGTACAGATCAGAGACAGACAGAGGGACAAGTCTCATGCACAGAGATGTGAATAATGAGTGAAAGTGAACGTGTGAGCCGAGACAATTCTTGGAGTTCCCCACATCTCTCTCATCTCTCTCTCTCTCTCTCTCTCTCACACACACACACTCCTCATGAGTCATTCTGGACCAAAAGGTTTGAGCTGAAGCCTTAACGCTCGTCTCTAACGCATAAACTAAACCTCAGAGCCACTGAACACTCAAATTAGCACCTCTGACCATTTCTGGGTTTCTCATCATCACACAAAAAAAATACTTCCACTTCCATACACCAATTGTGTGCATGCAGGTTTGCAAAATAGTAGGCAGTCACTTCATCTGTTAGCAGAATAAAAACAGTGCTTTCTGGATGCAGAGCATGTCATCATACCTGCAAACAAGGAGCTGATCTTGTTTTAGAAGACTTTAAGAAGCAAGCCGTGTTTTCCGAGCCTTTTGATACTCAGTTGAAGCAGCCACATGACAAAAGATGAACTTATTACTGTCCCTGAGGTCTGGGAAAGTCTTTATACATCAATGACCATAACAACTCTTTCCTCAGCACCCCAAAGTAGAAACAGTAAGTGTAAAAATAAAAAATAAAAGAAATAAAATTAACCAATTACATTATTCAGGCATGTGACCCGACCGTAGCTGGCTACTGATTTTCACTTCAAAATGTACTCCTATTGTGTGCTTCTAAACAAAATCAATGAATAACTCTTAGTTGCAGACAGCACTTAACCCTGTATGTGCTGATGATTTAAAAATACTTCAGAATATTTCAGACATGACTAATGGATGACTTTTACTAAGTTCGGCAGCTGGAGTCTTTAGCGAGAAATGAAACTCACTCCAGTTTCATGACATTTATGCTGGATGCCTGTGAAGTTTTGCACTGACTACAAAGTCTTTAAAGTGCTAAAGGGCGCATCATATCTGATTTCTGGAACCGTATAAGCCAGGGGCTTACAAACTACGGGTGTGACCTCATGTGCGGTCACTTGATTTTACAAACAGCATCATGAGAGAAAGGAAATGTCCTCTTTTGTTTTATTTATTTGACAAATTAATGCTCCGACTACTGAGACATTACGTGTGCTACAATTTAAAAATGTTAGTTCATTTGAATGCAATGTTTCACACACACACACACACACACACATCCTCATGGGCTTCAAGTTAAAATGAGCATAAGATTGTTAATTACAGTCCTCTATACGTTTCAATGCATTTCCTCTTCCAGGGACTGGGATTTTTGTGTATAACACGTCGCTGAGGTTGCTTTGGGAACCTGCTGTCCACATAAGGGGATAAATGCACACGCACACGCACACACACACACACACACACACACAGAATGCACAGTGGGCCCCATTAGAGCACCTTTTCCACCCTGTTAAACCTTTGGCATGTTTATTTGTTTGGCAAAATGCTCAGGTCTTTTCTATCAGCCATCCTGCGTTCAGCGCTTAAGACAATAACAGCACTAAGCGCACGTCCTCTCCCTTTGCAAACACAATTAGGCAGCACGAAGGGGAAAAATAAGAGTACATTAAACCCTCGATTAATTCCTCAGCCAAGAATATATGGAGCATTAGAAATAGGAGGATGGAAAAAAAAGAAAGAAAGAAAGAAAGAAAAAAAGAAGAAGAAAGCAGTGCAAAAAAATATGAAGCTAAGAGCACCGGTGCATGCGAGAGAGCGAGAAATTGGAGGACAGACAGTTCCCTGAGACATAAACAGATGTGTGTGATTGTGTTTACGTAGCATAAAACCCAAACATTTACTCTTACGGATGCACCCTCGGTGAGCCGGAATAACGCAGTTTCTCTGGAAACCAGGTTCAGCAAAGCATCTTTAAAGCTCTTCTGACCGAAATTAGAATGTGTTTTCAGCCAGTCGTTCAACTCAGACAACAGTTGGGGTGAAAAATAAATCAAATAAATAAATAAATAAACAGATAGATAACTAGAAAGGAAGAATATTTATGAGTCAATTGATTTCTTGAAAAAAGCCAAAAACTATTCTTATTTTCTTATATATGTATATAATTTATTATGCATATAATCTATTTTACATTTATTATGTATATAATTTATTTTAAAATAAAACATTTATTCGCTCAGAACAGATTAAAAAAAGGTCACACAAAATAAAACCTAGCTGATAAAATCAGGACTACTAATAAAACTGCCAGACAAAATTTTGCATTTTTCTTTTCTATAATATTATATTGTTTAACAGAAAAGGAAAAACACTGTAGGAAACTGCTTCCAGTTTGTGATGGCAGTAAAATACCCGACAGTACCTGAAAAGTGTATTGTAACGTAACAGATACTATATGATGTTATATTGCCTCACTCTAGCTGAGATTTACGTGAGGGTAGAAGAATCTTTCACTAGACATGACGACATAATACCACCAATATCATGTAAAGGATTTCCCAGTTCAACCGCATATTTGCAACAACATCTGTCTGATCTGTCTTCATAATACACACACACACCCTCACTTTTATTTTCCTCCTGCAGTGTTTGTGTGTGTGTGCTTGCTTATTGGTCCAGGTTCACTCCCTCACTTGTACTTTGCATGTGAGGTCACACTATTTGGATGCCATCCAGCCAGCATGCAAATGCCCCACTCCAACCCCCGCCCCCGCCCTGTCGTCTCGGGGTTTATCGGCCTTGATAAAGACTCCGTGTCCTCGTTTTAACATCGTCCCTCACTTTTATCAGCCCTGACCGGTGTTTTAGTGATGTTTAAGGTCTCCTACATTCATCTCCCCCTGCAGCTCCTGATGGATAATCTGACTTGGCTCTTGCTGTTGGTTTTTTTTTTTTTTTTTGTGCCTCTGCTTTAGTTTTTTTTTTGACTCCATTGTTATGGTTTGTGACAGGGCCGCCCCAGTGGCTGATGGGATTTCTGCAGAAGATGAAATAGAATTGCAATACAGAACACACACACACACACAAAATTGGGTAAAGACTAAAAGATAGAAGCAAAGAAAAAAAAATTAATAATTCAAGAGAAAATAGCATTAAATTTCCTGACACCATGAATGCACACCCTGTTTTTGTTTCCCTATTTAGAGCCAGGGTGGATCCCTGCCTCTGGCCCAGTGTTCCCAGGATAGGCTCGGGATCCGCCTCGACACTAAACATCTGTTGCTGTAAATGAATGAATCAAACCACTATCAAATTTGCCCTTGTGCACTTTCTCTCTCCATTCCCCCTCAAGAGAACTCCTGATGCCAGGTCTAATTCATCTTGAACAACGGGCACAATTTCTCTGAATATGGCAGTGGAAAACAACGGCGATGCTCCGTCTTAAACTTTGACTTTACAAACCGAGCTGAAGTTTAAGAAGCATAAACCACAAAACCAAAATATATATTACCAACAAAAATATTTTTTGCGGTTACTGAAACAGCGCTAGTTTGAGAAGGCAAAGGACCTTGATGGCTACAATCATGTTCATAAACAAAGTGGAAATAAAACCTCCAGTTAGCATCCCATGCCCGGATCTATGGCGTCTTATCTCAATCTCCAAGCTGCTTCATTCAGCAGCACACACACACCTAGCGTGGTATCAGTCACCACCATAATGCCAAACAAACCGGTGTGATGGAGCAGCTACGCTATCTACCCATCAGTCAGGGATTTGCAGACGGAAGCCCTGCAGCAAAGTGAGAGCGAGGGAGATGACTGTGATGAGATATGGACATTATGAAGCTGTAAAGGCAACAGGGAGGAAGCTAGCAAAAAACTCCCGAATGTGGAGAAACGTGATACGGGGCTGAAGAAAAGCAGGAGACGTGCTGAAAAAGCAATAAAAAGCAGAAGCTCACACAGAGCAGAGACTCTGCTGAGATTCACATGAGTTTCTGCGTCATAGCCACGAACAAACTGGGAGCAGAGGCCTGCAAACGAGCGATAAATCCTCAGGAGAGAAGCCGCAGTGGGAGACTGACTGACCTCGCTCGCTCCGTCTTCCATGAGGACACGGTCATTCCTCTCTTTCTCTCTCTCCATCTTCATCTCTCTGTCCTCCTGTCTTTCCCACTCTTACTTTCCTTCAAAGAATATTCTCATCTCTTTTTGTTAAGGACTCTTGTGTCCCAGGAAGGACAGGATCTTCTATAGGGTCACATTACATTTACCAAGGACAAAGCTTAACTTTGCTCTCCAAGACCCAGCTGTCAATCGAGGGAATTACAGCCAATCCACATGAGCAGGGAGAAGAAACCCCAGCTCACACAAAGTGTTAGGAAATTAGGTTAAGACTCGCTTAGATTGCTTCAGATGCGTCAAAAGTCCTTTGTCTGATGTCTCCTATTTGCACTTTTGTACATGGGCAGATTAATCTGTGGCCGGGCGTCACCTATCCGTGGAAGACGGAGGTGCATCTTGATGTATTGGAGTGTTTTATCTCGCAGAGACACTCCGTGTGATGAACGGAGCTCAGCTGAGAGAGTGGGGAGTGTGGGTGAGTTTAAGAGCCCACTCTCGAACTGCATCCTCTCCATCAGACATTCTCTCTCTCTCACACACACACACACCAAATCTTTCTCTTTCCACTCGATTCCTCCATCGGCCCTGATTAAGTGAATGGCAGTATTTGTGGCCAGCTGATTACAGCTGTCTGACTTTGCCACAAGTGCCCTTGTTTTAGACAAAAAGCCAAAGGGAGTGATTTAGAACAAGGTAGCTTTGCCCATCTCCCCCCTGCAATCAGAGCTCTCGAGGAGGGCCTGTTGATTTTAGGACATCAGTGATTGCGGGATGACAGAGCCCATCGTTTGCCGGGGGGGGTTGGTTGGTTGGTTGGTTGGTTGGTTTTTGGGTGTAAGGTGTACTTTCGGAGAGGGAATGGAGTGATGAGAAAAGAATGATCCTTTCTCTCAGTCTGACTTCAGCTTTAACAGCATCAACAAACTGCAAGGAGCTCTGAGAAAAATAATCTCCTTTTAGTCTGAGAACAAGCAAAGCTGTGAAAATATCACCTGCTCTAATAATTCTCAAATACCAATTTATATGGCAAATGAAATGCAAGTAAACATTTTGTACACTTAAGTAATCAATCATGCCATTTATTGGTGTTTATTTTCTGGTAACACCTCACAACATTAGGTTTTATTTTTTTATTTAAATTACGCTGAACATGCTCATTACAGCGATTTGCCTATGCAAACAAATATTCATTTATTAAAGACGGCGCTTCATATATTTTTATTCATTTATAGTTACATTTAATGTTGTGGAGTCTCTTAGCTCCCCTTTATCAGATCAACAATTACACACATTATTAATTTACTCTGTCCATCACAAAAGTCGAACGAATGTATTAGAACGAATGAGAAATAATATCGTAATAAACTACTGAACGAAAAGCAGAAACACAGATAGACACTGAAATGATAAGAACAGAAGAGGTAGATAAGGTGAGATGACATTAGATATCCAAAAAGTGTAATCATGTGGACTTCCTATACTGTGCCATTTCTAATTTGCATAAAATCTCATTTCAAATGTCGCCTGCTGCCAGAACCGGTAGAAGATATACGCTGACCTCAGGGTTCTCTGCTTGCTTGAGTAAATGCAGAGTTACTTCTGATTTGTGAGTCTAAGTAAAACAGAGATTTAAAGAAATCTCCTTCAAAGGACCTGCATTATTGAAACACAAGACATCCCCCCCTTTTTATCGAGTGAGCAATAAGACAAAGCAGTCCAACATTTCATTCTAATAGGAGCTTTTTAAATAAACTCATTCCGACCCCATGCTCACAAGTGAGATGTTAATGCTTCGGTCTAGAACTCCCTCGTTTCCACTCTTGGTTGTCAGGGGACAAAGTGAACCTGAACACGCACACACTTTCCTCGATTATCACTGAGGTCTGGCAGAAACGCCACCTGTGCTCATTCATGCTAGTTGCTGCGGGTGCTACTCATGACACGACTCTGATGAGCTCAATTACTCTTTACAGGAAGTGGGGGCCGTGGTCGCACTGCTCCGTTGTGCGTGTGTTTCTATAAATGTGCATGCGTGCAAAACTCGGCTGCGTTTTCGGTGTCGCAGCTGCACGGCTCTGCTGGAGAGGCAAAACAAGGTCAGCATGCTTCAAGGTCAAAAATTCCCCTTGTGTCAGCATCAGAACGGATTCTCAGGACAGCAACATGGAGCGAGAGAGAGAGACTGAAAACTGATTCTGAGAAATAACACCGAAAGAAAATGAGTGAGGATAATAGTGTAAGAACACACTCCGAATCACCGGAGGGCCATGGGTCCGTCTCTTTCTCCTCGCCCTTTTGAGAAGTACACCAATCTCAGCTCTAGTGTGCATAAATAAACCCCTAATTGCTAATTAAATTACAATTAGAGCTGAGGAGATGAGAAGGGGAGAGTCGCTTAGTGCAAATGCAGAGTGACAGGTTACAGCATTCTGGCTCAGAATTACACCAGCAAAACCCACACACACACACACACACAGAACCAAGGGACCCTAATGAAATCGTCTGGCTTGTGTAACCTTAGACCTCTTCCTGCTTCTGCACCATAACTTCACTGACCTAGTTTCAAGAATAATGCAGAGCACTACACACACAGGTCTGAGTGCTGGACCTCACCTCTACTGCATGCTGGTCCTAAAACCTCCACTCCGATCTTCCTATCTGAAGCAGCTATTTCACCTCTACTCAGTCCTGTTCCTCTGATACTCGAAACTCACCTCTGCTTGCTCGTTTTTCTCTATAAAGGCTAATTCACCTCCACTCTACGTTGCTTCTCAAAAAAGCCCTCATTCACCTGCACTCAATTCTGTCCCTCTACCATACTGAATTCCACTCCACTTTGTCTTTTTCCACAAAAATGCCTGCTTAACCTCTACTTAATCCTGTTCCTCTATCGCTAATTCACCTCCACTTGATCCTGTCCCTCTAAAACGCCTCAATCACCTCTACTCCATCCTGCTCGTCAAAAACGCCACTTCACCTCCACTCCATCCTTTTCCTCTAAAACGGCTGTTTCACCTTCACTTGATCTTCTTTCCTGCAATAGTGCTATTTCACCTTTAGTTAATCTTGTTTTTCTAATACTGCTAATTCGCCTCAACTCACGTTATGTTCATGAATACAGTATTCCTGTAACTAGGCTCCTCTTGGACAAGGCTAATTCACCAGCACTCAGTCCTGTCTCTTGAACTCACCTTCAGTTGATCGTATCAATCAAAAATGGCTAATTCACATCCAAGTCAGGTTCACTGAGGAATCTAGAAATGGGCTAAGTTTTGACACAGCTGATTCACTGATCTAGTTACTCCAACGTAATTATTACACCTTCACTCATTCGTCTTCGTCCAACATTGCTAATTCACCACCACTCGACCCGGTCCCTCACAGGCACAGATAATTCACCTCCACTATAATATGGCCAATTCACCTCCACTCAATTCTGCTGCTGTAACACGGCTAATTCAGTTCCACTCAGTCCTGCGTATCCTGACAGCTCAAGGAGAGCCTAACGTCAGCACTGCTGTGGCTGAAAAGCCCATCAATAGCCACAGATGACCTTCCCTTGTCAATCTTTCTGAACCAAATTCAGCTAATCGATAGTTTTTGAAGAAAACTATTTTAGCGTTAATATTCTACAGGCACACTAATGAGGGAGTCTCTCTTATGGGGTTTTAAATATCATTATGTTGATGACAACAGTGTGACAATAGATCAGGTCAGGAGAGATCAGAAAAGCAGCATATATTCAGAGATTTTTTTTTCCAGACTCTGCTATGACGGTATGAGGATTTCATATGATTTGCTCCGAGTAAGTCAATGTGCTTGCCACTCAGGAGGATGGTTGGGGCTAGATGGAGGAGGGAGTGTTGAAGTGGGTGGGAGGGAAAGCTGGCTCACTGGGGCACCATTTTTAATTGGTTCTCTGCTCCCAGCAAAATCCTGCTGTCAATCTGCCCACACTGGCTGCACCAGCTCCAGCCAAGTCACCCACCTGAGCGCAGGGCCTCGATGACTCAAACAGAGAAGGGGAAAGGCAGGGTCTATAGATAGATAGGTAGGATGCTGCCCTTGCCCATTCTCCTTGCTGTAAATAAAGCACTGGGCATCAAGGCTGGGGATTAGCCTGCCTACTGTGTCAGTGGGCATTCTTCAAGCTCCAGCCACACTCATCCAACCGCACAGGAGGCCTAAACACCAGCAAGAGGCTGTCAACTCTATCGCAAAATAGCTATGTAGTTGCACATCAACAAAATATGCATTCAACCTGGAAATGTAGCTGGGAGTTTAAAGAATCAGACAGCCTGTAGTGGGAAATGCGCTTCCTCCAAGTCCCTCCTGGTCTCGATGCTCTGCTGTTACTGCTGTTGTGGGAGGTTTGTGTCCCCTTTTACACCTCAACTACCTCTTACCTCATTGCTGTTGCTAGCAGAAAACAACAATCAAGGGATTTCTTCCAAATGTTTCTGGTGACAAACAATCCCCCCTCTTCTGACCACTGACTCCATTCTTCTCCCTCTTTCTCTCCATCTCTCTTTCTATAGCTCAGTCATTCCCCAGGAGGAAGCAGTGCAGCTAAGCAAGAAAAACGCCACAGCTGTTCGAGCCTCTGGGGGCAGAGGACAGATGAGTTAGGAAGCAATAGTAATACTTCTTTCCCCTCACTCATCGCCAAACACACTGGCACGCTCCCTCGCTTTCTTTCACATTAACTCACACGTTCTCTTTCTCCCTCGGTCTTCATTGCTCTTTCGCTCCTCGCTCCATCTTCGCTAATTGCTCCCAGTTCCCTTGCTGTCCGAGGTCTCCTCACTCCGGTTCTCCTTCCATCCATCCATCCTCGAGCAGGAACAGCGGAACAGAGCGGTCGGCTCTTCATTTCCGGCTCAGTGGGGGTCTCTCCCTTCATTCATCATCTTCATATTCACCCTCAGTACAAACCTCGAGGTCCAAGAGCCAATTAAAAGCGGCACGTCTGCCTGGCGCGCTTGCTCCATCACAGGGCGTCCCATCAGAGGGAACTATTGATGGCAAAGGTGGTATTTTTTCCACCTTTCTATTCCAAAAGGTATGTCCCTTTTACTGAAACAGGCACAGTAACTCTTAAAAACCTTGAGTGGTAGAGAGGTACTTTAGCAGAAGGCACACAGTAAGTACTCTCAATTCAAATGCCACAGTAAAGAGCTGTTGACTTTTATGTAATGAACCATTTGGGAGTCTGGGATAAATCAGTTTTACAGAAGGAAGTGCTACTGCTCCATTATGGAAAAGGGTCCGGCAGTTTTTACAGCCATCATATTTTAGATTAACACCCTTTACCCTTTTACCTCAATACTACCTCGCATCTTTATATCTGCTCTATTGTTGCTCTTAGCTGTTTTAACAGAGTCCCATAGCAATATAAAGTCCCTTTTGATCAGTGGCACTAAGTAAAATGTCCTTTCAAATGGACTGTTACCATGCTGACCCAACTGCCACCGTTTAGATTCCCATCATACTGATAATGTTGTGCATTTGCTACATGCCTGAATGGCCTGTTTTCCCACCCTGGGTGTTCACCAAGACCTCCATTAGTCTTGAACAAGTGATGTGCCTTGAGCCATAAAGCACCAAGCACCTACACCTAGATACTCAGTTGAAGAAAGATGCAAACTAAAAAAACGATGACGAATCCTTTTCTGCTGGTTTCTAATAACTGTGACAAGGGCACCTTGAATAACTCCTTTGCGAGACAATGCAAGTTAAAACTGAGATATGAGTATGAGAAAAAAAGCGGAGCACAATTAATAAGGCAATGTCAAATATAATTCGGAGAGGGTGACTGCAAATGGCTGACACTGAAGACACCAGGCTCATATTGAAACTCGTCCCTTCTCGGCAGGAGCGGCGCTCTGCACTAACAGGCTTTTGTCATCTAAAGGAATAAGCAATGAGGCCCCCAGCGAGGGAAGAATTCACAAGCTTTTCCGCTGTCCTGCGTTGTGCACAGGAGGGTCATTATTAACTGGGTAGAAAATGAAACCGGAGAAATGGAGAGGGCACTAAATGTGGCTTTGTAAAACATAATGCATTCTGTTTTTTTTCTCTTCTCTCGCGCTCCTCTCTCTCTTTTTCCCCTCTGCGTGTCCTCTTTGAAAACAGCTTGTGGCTATAGTGCCGGCTGTAGATTCGGTAGAAGTAGGCTCTCATTCGCCTCGCTCCCTCTGTCAGCCCACTTCATTCTCTTGAATCTTCCCATCTTCGCCCCAGGAGCGTCTTTGCAAACAAACAAACAAACATGCTCACGCATACGCAAAGCTTTGCATCCACACTCGTGCATCACGTTGCACTGTTCATTAATACGTCCGGTGATTGCGAGTCTATCCGAGTGCTCATCACATCGCATCGCATCAAGTAAATACCTGCTCAATCAAATCTTAAGGAGTTTATGGCACATTGCAATGCCATGAGTTAGCCTAAGCTGTAATCAAGAGGCGCAGAGGAGCCGTTTCACTGAATTATGCTGCGTGTTTGGCAGAGATTTGTGGACATTAATTCAACAAACAATATCAGGTGCTTGAGTACTAGAGACAAAGAGTACGGCAAATCATCCAGATGAGTCTAAAGACTTTCACCTCCCTGTTGCACTGTACAATTTTGGGCTATTCTCAGTGTAACTTGGTAAATAAAACATGCACTCCTTTGGCAGATGCTTTTAACGAAGCGCAGAGTTGTTCTTTGGGGGTTAAATTTCGGGAAGATATGATAAATAAATTTTGCGGACAACAACAAAGATCAATATAATTGCAGTGATTTTTGTCCACAGTGTTGTTGAATCCCTTAAAGCTAATTGACCTCACTGACCTGTTTAAACCATAAACCAATTAAAACACTGACATACAATAGCGAAGGTTTTTGTTTTGTTTAGTTTTCTTAAAGGAAATGTTCATTTAACATTTTTGAAAGGAGTCTCCAGTGCCAATGCTTTCTAACAGTTAAAGAGAAAGTGGTAACATTAAAGACTCTAGCACAGGAAAGAGCTGACATGCTGCTGTGAAAAATAATTAAGGCTGGTGGCAGAACAATGGCTGCTATAAAGTCTTAAAAGGAACTAACCTGTTTTGCAGACATCAAGTAAGATTAAAAAGTAACTATAAACAGACAGACCCAGACTTTTTCGTGAGCAATCACTGGGAAACTGCTACATCAATTAATTTCCTATAGCAGAACATTCCTGAGTGTTTTGTTCGTAAGATGTAAGATAGAGACGACGTTACAGCATGTTATAATATACCATCATGTTGTCCAACAGTAGCACTGCATTCGGGGATGTGACCTCAGAACCTTCCGGTCACTGGGGCCCCTTACACAAAAGATCAAATTTCAAAATTCAATGTTTCACTTTATATGAAAGCATTAAGGTTTCATTCTGAGAGGTGAGAGTGCGCAAGAGAGAGGGGGGGGAGAGAGAGAGAGAGAGAGAGAGAGAGAGAGAGAGAAGACACATTCGGAAAAACCCTCAGTACACAGAGCAGCATGATCGTGGTGGAAATTACCGGTAACATAATCGATGTTTCAATCAAGCTCCTGCTTTCGAACTAAACAAGGAGCTCTTTTAACAGCTGTCCCTTGGTGATATCGGCAGCTACAGAAGGAAAAGCATTAATTGAACTCCAGAAGAAGAAAAAAAAAACCCACTTGAACTCAAACACGAAAACACGCACAGCTTAGGCTTTAATTAATAAAGTGTTGTGCAGTTGAACAAGGCATCAGGTTTACGGTGTAAACAGCGGCGTGTTGTTCTGCTGAACGCCGATAACGCTCTTTTAAACCAGGCTGGAGTGTGGCACTGACAGAACTCCTTCAGTTACGCTGTTTATCCCCAAACACACTCCGCACTAGTGTCCATTACAGCATATGCACTGATGTGACGCTTAATCACAAAAACATAGATGTTTAAGGGACACGTTCCCTGAGGTGAAAGTAACACATCTAACACGGAGAGATGTCTATGAATGACGGTGCTATCAATTAGAAAACATCATCATTGTTATGAGATAAAAGAGTTCAAAAATGTTTAATATACGGTATATATAGTAACCTTTACCATATATACCAATTTAGTCACTTACAAGTGAAGACAGAATCTAATTTCAAAGCAGATCTGAAGAGTTTAAGAGCCTTCACGTGTTGAAATCCGGGATTTAAACTCACAACCTTCTCGTCACTAGGACTGAATTTTTGCTTTTTTTTACAAAACGGCAACAAATTTATCACATCTGTTGGATAAATACGCTTACATTCAACTCTTCTGCAGACATTCACTTTTCTGCGTGGGTGCACAAGCCTGTGCTCTGAGATTGTAAATAAACTACTGTATCACATCATACACATGTATTTCTAGCGTGACTGTAAATTTAATAAGAAAACAGAAATTTATCCAGAATTTCCAAACAGTGATTGTAGGGCATTGAGGGAGATTGAGACATGCACGAGTAAGCTTTCTCTTTTAAAGAAATACCGGGAAAAACAGCATTCTCCTGTGCTATCCTCTGGTGCCTTTTGTTCATCGTAAATGCCAATTACCCAATTTTCTCGTGCATGCAAATCAGATTAAAACGGGGCATGATGGGCCGCTTGTACAGCGCGCCACGGCGATGCATCCACAGCACCAAGGAGACGCACCTTTCTCTATGACCCTCTACCCGCCACTCAACAGTTTAATCAAGCTCCATTTACAATGCTCCAGAACTGATTTTCCTGTCTCCCATTAGAAAACAAAACAATAGTGATAATTAAAATAATAATTGCTTGCTCCTAAAAATCTACTCTGCCGAGTCCTCTGCTGCCAAAGGCTAATTTTCACTGAAAAATCTCCTTTTTTTTCTGTATTTCTATAAACTCACAACATAATGGTGACCGTTATGAGCATCCTAATGCGGGAGAGATAGAGCTGGGGTTGTATCCACACGGGGACAGGGTATATATGCTGAGTGTTTAGTTTCCATTGGAGTTGTGGGTAATTACAGTCGTGCGATTGATCTTTTTGATTAAGAAACACCGTGCCGAGTGAATTCACACTCCATACAATAAACGCACTTAAAGCACTTTCTGGCCCTTGAGAGATGAGGGGGGGGGGAATGGAGCAGATGTTTTAAAAAGCTTGGACGCACACTGCGTACTCGGTCTATTCAAACGGCAGAAAAACAAAGAGAAAAATTTCCCTGCCTAATCACAACATCGGCTCAGACTCTTACTACCCGGGGCGGGGCGATACGATCTTATGATGTTGATACTGCAATAAATTACGCCAAAATATACTACATTATATACTATTTTATTTTTAATATAATCTCCATTTTAGCCACTTGAATAAAAAGAACTATGTAAATCAAGTGAAAAATGTAAAAGTAAACCGTGACATTTGTAACTTTTAATTCATCTGTAATTGGATAAGGCCAATGTGGATCGCTCTGACTAGACGGCTGCAGCACAAACATATATTTGTACCCTGTATTTGCATTACAGTTGTTACAGTACGACTGATTCATATTAACCAAAGGCTAACAGATGTTCAACAAACAGGTTTAGTTATCTTTAATACATCACTCATTCAGAGGCTCACTACCATCTCAGAGAGAACAACCAACATGCGCTTAAATACAAAGATGTAAGGAGTTAATGGAACAATTTTCTTCCTCATTTAAGTTGACTAGAACTGTAGCAAAACATAAATACGTTTATACAGAGCTATACATGTTCTAAAGCCCATGTCTGCCCTGGAGCGTATGGATATTTCCAAATCTAGACCTCTAGAATCTAGAAATCTAGAATCTCTGTTTGTTAGAGTTGAGGATGTGACGCATCTCAAACCTACAAATCTTCATGTAATGCATTATAGTAAAACTGAATGAAGACGAAGACAAAGACAACTGATGTACAAAATGTTTGCTGACATTAAAGAAAAGGTGTTACTAATGTAATGTTTCTGCATAACGGATGTGACGAGCGGAAATGTACCCACTCAAGCTGAAAAAAAGGTGTACTGTGAACGCTTTCCACCCAGAAACCAAAATCAACTTCATTCATAAACATTTAGCCAAACATTACAAATCTTGACTTACACTTTCCTCATATTTGACAGTGAAGACCATACAAACTTCAGTGAGAAGTCAAAGAAAGACCTAGGGGAATCATTTGAAAGGGAAATTCTGTGGTAGTTGTCTTTTGCATGTTATTACTTGGAGGTTTTTGTTTAAATGGATTAATGTTCGCCTGAAAATTTTAAAGCAAACGAATCATCGTTAATTATGAAGGGTGGTATGAAGGGGTGGTATCACTGCCCAATCAGAGTTGCTTTTTATTTTCTCTTCATCCAGCATGCATGAAATAGAGAGAAAACCCCTCAATATCCAACAACTGGACACAAAAAGCAGCCAGTCTCTAGCTCTGGTTTCTTTACATTCGCTAAACAGCTCCTTAAATCACGTTAACCGACTACATCTGAATAATTAATGGACAATCTAATGGCTAGGCTATTAATGATAAGGAAATTATGTCTCAATAATATTCATTAGTTTTAAAGCACTACAGTGACTGCGATTAAAACAACGCCCTTGTGACAATAACTTCTCAAGGCAGTTCCTCGGGGACTTCCTGTGCTGTGAACAACAGTCCAGTTATTGCGCGTAATCCATCACAGTCGCTGTGTTTTGCGACCGCACTGGTTTTTTTTTTTTGGTGCAATAGAGGTTATAGTTGTTTATTTAATTGATGAATAGGTCTCTGTGTGCGAGTTATGAAAGTGCTATGTGCTGCGTTTACACATCCCTAAGAAACACACACAACTGTGAAGTGATTCCTTAAATCCGTAATACTCGATTAGCTGAAGGCGGAAAATTGTGTACTGCACAGTAAAGAAGGACAGGATGAGGGTTTGCCCAGTGTAGTGTTTAAACATAAACTACATCCTTCAGTCTGATTGGTCAGAAGGTATGGATCAACTTTCCAAAGCAGCAGTCTTCTGAATGCAATTCATATCACAGGTTTTTAATAAAATGAGCTCATTATTGTTTCTATACTAACAATTTGCTTTAATAAAGAGATTACAAAATATGTGCAATCGATGTGCTGACATTGTAAGAAATAAGTTATTTAGCTTTTCGGAAAGGAGTCTCCAGTGTCAGTGCTTGTAATGGTCAGAGAGAGAGAGAGAGAGCGCGAGTGAGAGAGAGAGAGAGAGAGAGAGAGAGAGAGAGAGTAAGAGAGAAATAGCGCCACTCCTGCCATTCTTGAGCAGGTACCAAAAACATACAACTGCAACCTTTGACACTGGAGCAGTGGCCAAAGCAGCAGAAGATAAAGTTCTAGCTTTCTGGTACCTTTTGCAGTAGAACAAGACCTGATAAATGAAAGAGAGAAAAAGAGATTTGATTCTTGAGTGAGACAGTGAGGCATCGTGGAGCTGTCACCCGCTCACAGCCCTGAGCAGAGCGCAACACCACAAATGTTAGATTCTGCATTAATGCACTGGGTCGAAACTTGTATTCCTCAAGGCACATTTTCTCATACAATCAAACGGCGTGCAGCTGCAGAACTGACACTGACCAAGCTGGGGTGAAATTCCACTTTTTCTTCACATGCAGAAAAACATGTGCGCACACACACACAATGACAGTCAGAGAGCCCCTGCTGCGAATGCGTGGAAAAGGGGGCAGCTCGCCATCAAGGTTATTTAGCATAATTTCTTCGCTGCAGCCATTAGTGCTGGAGAAACAAACATGAGGGATGCAGTGGACACACTTTCATCAGCTTTTTCTACAGAAAGAAGCTCTTTTTTATAGAAATCTTTTGATTTTTATAGCCACTGATTTATTTCATAGTTTCTTGTCCAAAATAATTTTTTTTCATTTTGTGTTATCTCTGACATCATTGTGACATCTTTCAGAAAACATGCAGTAGATTGGAAGGTACGTGTGCTTTCCTTTCTATGCCTAACACACACACACATTTACACGTGCGCACGCAGACAGACAGACAGACACACACACTTCCTGTCTTGGCCCGGGCCTAATGTTTGGGGCAAACACACACACCTGCACAGCAAGAGGCAGGTAAACAGCCATTACAACAGAGCAACTGCTTCAAGCTGGGCTTTAGCAGGCTTATCAGAGCCGGAGCTCCCAATGCCAGACCACCACACACATACCTACACACACACACACACACACACACAGACAGACGTCTGGGAATTTGGATGAGGTTAGTGTGGATATAAGCCACTGGGTCACAGTGCACATGCTCCATGTTCAGCAGCGATCTCCACTCGGACGTGACTAGAGTCTGATCATAGTCTTGCGCTGCCCTAATATTACTTCCAACAATTACCTGTTGTGACTTCTATCTAAGATCTATTTTATTCTTTAATTTATAGTTTAGTCGAGGTGTATGATCAGACAACTTCACACCATATAATGTGCACTGATTACTGCACTTTTATGTACGGGACATACTGATTACCTTGTTTATCACGTTTACGGCATTTCACAGACGCCCTTATCCAGAGTGCTCGCTTATTATGAAGACGGAGTAGATCTGGATTTTCCTTAGCCAAATATACTATCGTGTCAAATATACTATAGCGTAAAGGGCCATTGTGAAATTATCACAATGGGGATCTCTGTAGGAATTCTTCGGGAAGGTTTACGAGGCAGCTAAATGTGTCCGAATCAACTTGTCTCACATCAAACGTTTTTACAGCTAGCTAAGAGAGCTTGTCAGCACCCACTACTGAATTCAGACATGAAGGAAGGAGATGGATCGATCAGGCTCCCACGCCAGCTTGTTTTGGCAGCCTTGCTCGGCACAGAGCAACGCTTTCAATTTCTGATATCTGGAGCTCTTTAATAAACAGCAAACTCAGTAAACTGCACTGTGTCCGTACAGCACAGTGCAGTGACGAACATTTACTTAGGATTTTGAAAGCCTTGTGACGGCACTCACAGGGAAAAAGGCTACTAAACTGTACCTTTTAGTTATTTAGTATAGTGTACTTTTAAATCTTCACTCTACATTTTCAGGTGAAAGATGCGTGTTAAAGGTGCAAAAGTAGAGCAGGGTGAAACAAGGGTATAGTAGTAAATTACACCACAATAGGCTTTTCTCATATACTGTCGATATCCTTACATCTTTTTCCAATTTTTATATATTTTTTTTACTTTTATTTTTAAATGGCAAAACCCTGAATTATATATATATATATATATATATATATATATATTTATTTATTTATTTATAAGAAAATTCTATTTAATAAAAAAATGTTTTGTGGATGTTACACATCATTTGAATGTTTTGAACAGAGACATGATAAAGGACACAGCAGATAAGATGGTAATAGTGAGGGATTAAAGAGAGAACTTTGCTAAAAGCGAGCATTAGAGAACACAAACCTCAGACCGAAGAAAAAGCTGACGTTTCGTTTGGAGTAAAACGTTCCCACCTGCTGAGAGAGATGGACTTCCAACACCTTCAGCTCCAATATAAATGTTAATAGAGTTCAGGCAGAGAAAACTAGGTGTAAACAAACAAATGTGCCAGTGCATGCGACAGGCCCGCGGGAGGCCACAGCTCTTCAACAAGACAAGGAGAACAGCTGAGGAGGGGACGAGGTAGGAATCGGTCCTGATGATGCTAGCTCAACTGTACCAAAGGTGACTCTGTTCATGCCATCACATTCTCACTTCCCGTTCCTCTATTATGTTTTTGATTGCATCTGCATAATGATAGTGAATGCCCTTGTAATGTCAAGCTGATGACCTGACACTAAAATAACAGAAATAACACCTTGGTGAGTGAAAGGGGAAAAAAAAAAATAGTTTAAAAATTAAAGAGCATTTTATTATTTCCATCTCCTGCTGAGATAACTTTAACCTAGAAGAATTGTGTATTTTTTGCATCTTGACAGAGAGATCAGCAGACATCAATGTCCAAAGGAGGACAAAAGAAATGAGGAGGCGGCATTGGCGAGCAGCTGAAAACTGCAGAACAAACATTCGGAGTGAAACAGGCAGCAGGAACTAGCTGTCCCAACTTGTTCAAAGGTTTGGCAACCTTCAGACCAATTAGAGATCTGAGGGCACGCTGAGCTGCAGCCTCCACTGGGCCCGGCTCCTGTATAAACGGCAGGCTATGCTTATTTAATCAACTGTAATTTAAGGATTTAAATAAAGATCAGATTCTTCCTGTTGTACCCAAAGGAACAGGAAGGGAAGAGGGGGGAGTGAGTGATACCTCCAACCCATCCATTCATTCATGCCATCCTACCTCGGTGGAGCTCTGGAGTGTGGATTGGGAGGGGGCTGGGCGAAACCTAGCGCTCGGTAGGGTGAGCAGCTGTGGCAGAGAGCAGAAGCTGCCTTGTGTAGCTCCAGAGAGATTTTTTTCATTGACAGCTGTAATTAATGAGGCAGTGCTGTAGGTTGGCGCTTCTCTGGATATCCGCCTTTCCTTTGCCACAGCTGCACAGACCTCCAGACCTTCAACTACAAATCCAGCGCCTGGCTTTAATTAGTGGGCGCATGCCACCACCTGCACATCTCTATCAGTATGCCATGTTTACGGTGGCAACACACCCGGGGTATGTGTGGACCTCACTGTGGGTGGCGCCAATGTCTTGAAACGGTCATGCAAAACTTACGATGGGATTATGTAGTCCAGGAATTGCTTTTGGTTCATTTCATTCTGCCTTAGTGTTTCAGCACAAGACAGGGTGGCTCGGAGCCATCTACACAGCCCAGGGTAGCGCTAGTGCTTTTAGAGCCTAGTTAGTACTAATTTAAAGTCATTGCCTACACAATGCTCCTGCTTTGCACATTATGGCCTGGGAAGACAAGCTGATCTCATCAGTACAGACTCCCCTTCTCCCAATTCTCAAATCCTTCATCCACCCCCAACCTGAGTGCCAAGGCACCATGCTGATTCAAGAGCGCTAAAACTGTCTGCTGCACACTTGCCATTGAGAATCAGCTGTGGCTAATCTTATCCAGTGGCTTTGTGCGTCACATGCTCCTCCAAGCAAAGTGGGGGCAGGAGGGAAATACGGACAACTGTCTACCCGTGCATACGTTTAAGCTTTCTTTCCACCTACTTAGCGCTACCTATAAACATGCACACAGAGACCACATTTGACTAGATGGAAGACTTGTTAACATGAAAAGGTCTGAACTCAAGACAATTCTTCCTCGAGGACCTTAAACCTAAACTTTGGATTTGTCTATGAAAATACTTCTTACTCTTTGAATGAAAGGCACACAAAACAATCCTTTGGCAGATAGGCATCATCTCTTGTTAGATAATGGTGCTATAATACTTTAACATCATCTGAACCTCCTCCATAACTAGGACTTGTGTTCATTTCTTGCTCTCAGACTCATTTCTTCCACTTCATATTGGTGCAGTACTTCCATGACGCTCTGAAACACTGTAACCTTTTTAATGGCATAAAAACTGATTTAGTGCAAAAAAATGCCTTTAAACGTAACAAGATTGTGTTTCCTTCCTCTCCTCTCCCTACTTATTCTAGTATGGCAGAGAGCTCAGGGACTGCTGTCCAGAGATGCGAGGAAAAAAATGAAAAGGCAGACAGCGAGTAACGAGTGTGAGTTATGAGTATTTCACTCACTCTGTCTACTTAAACCATGGAGTTAGTTAAAAGACAGAAGAATCAACCTGCTCCACTTGTTGCATAATCAAGTAATACATGAACCACCCATATTTCCACAGAACCTTCTCTTCCCACTCCTGTCGTGACCTCCGTGGTCACTCGAGCACCAGACACCACCATCTTTTGATCCTTCACAACACTTCAGACTTGACATTCATGCTCCCTACACTGTGGCACTCCATCTCCTTGAGCAACCAACTCTGAAATAGACCTCCACCTCCTGCCACCTTCTTCTGTTCACACCGCCCTCACGCTGCTGCTGTTACATGGCATTGAAAACACACACACACACACTTCACACCCAGCTACACACGCTGCCCATCTCCCGCTTGTCACTCATGCCCTGAGGGGCGTATATGGTCCTCACCTCCTGCCAATCAAAAACTTCACAGACTGCAGAACGAGCTTGTGACCCAGAACAATAAAGAAATGTACACACTCTCACATTTCACACCACACAGGTGCCTCGTATACAGGTGTCCTGTAATATGAACAAAGTTCGGATGTGTTTAGGGATAAAGCAGCTCTCTCTCTGTGCTGCACCTGAACAGAAAATAAATAAATAAATAAAATTCAGCTCCCCTCTCATTTTCCTTATATAGCCTAATCTCTCGTCCTCTAAAAAAGGACCGCTGTTGAGTCTTCCCGGCTGCGCTGGGGTTATTTTGAGCCGATCACCAGAGCTCACCATTGTCCATAGTTGGAAAAAAACAAAGAAGGTTAACAGCCCGCGGCCTTTGTCACCAAACCGACATCTAGCAATGACAACCCGGCAGAAACGCCATGTGGCAACAATTCCCATCACGACCACACAAACAGGGTTATGTCACAGTCGGATTCAGAAGATCAGCTGATGCCGGAGCTGTTTGGAATTCTGGGAGGAAGCGGTGGTGAGCTGAATGGGTTGAAAGGAGCTGTGGTAAGGTCAAAAAGGCTGGGTGGTGAGAACTCTGCATCATGTTCACCTTCTTTCTGTCTTGTACAAAAACACAAGACTTCACACATGTAAGCGGGATACTGTTTTTGCCCCAAATCACGATCTGACCCTCGAACCCTAAGGTTTCCATTAGGTTTGCAGAAAAAGTGACTTGGACATCACATTGGCAGCAGGTTTCTATAGAGCAGAATCACTGGACTGGATCGACTGTGGTTGGACGAAGAGCAAAGAAAACCAAAGCAGAATTCAATTACGATCACAATCGACAAGTCTTTAACAAGGTCACGGTGCATGTTTGAAAAGGCAGCAGCATATCTGTATAACTATTAATATAATAATGCAATCTGAGTAAATGTCTCTGGACGTTGTGGCAGTGTATAATTGTGTAGGGCTGATTAAATCATTATAAACGCACAACGCAAAGTAGACATCACCAGCACCACTTATATCAGTAAAGTCTGGCATTCCAACAGAAAGGCAGATAATGTTTCTTACTCTTGCAAAACACACACACACACACACACACACACACACACAGAAGCCTGCACCGCACTTCATAAAGTTACTGAAGGAAATGAGAAGAAGCAGGGCGGCAGCGCAGAGACAGATAAAAGCACTGTTTCCGCTATCACCGACAAACCAGACCAGCAAACAGCATGAAGGAGGAGTAAAGCCTCACCTCCTTGCCTCAACTCCCTTAGCCAAATCTTAGAGTCGGGTTTGCAGAGTCTGCTCCCTCCCCTGCGCCCGTTAAGTGAACCATTAGTGCTGGAAGAGAGGGCTGAATACATGAATGCATCAGCCGCAGCATCACGGCTAAATTTAGACCTTTTTCCATGGACATCCAGCCCCGGGAACAGCAAGGCCTGAAGGACAGCGGGAACTTTCCACTTTCCACATTGAACTTGCAGGTCAGTGAGAGATCGCCACACCGTTCATAAGCAGGCATGTTCCTTCACACGCTTTATAGTAAGGTAAGCAGAAACAAACTAAATCAGATGGTTTGTAAAACAATGTTAGTGACAGGTTTTCTGTGATGGCTAAGGACTGGTTAGTCCGGCTCAAAAATCATACTCGCATCATCGTTAACCGCCAAGTCCTGCACTTCATTCATGTTTTTTTGGAAATCCTATCAATCAGTCCTATCAAGGTCATTGCAGATATGGCGGGTTTTATCATTCAAAAATAAGAGGGTGGAGCATCAGGACAACTCAATCTCCAACATATTCCCAGAAATCTGTAGCCGGTGTAGACGGTATACATTAATAATAATTGACTCGGATATAATTGTATTTACATCTGGTCCATATGCATAAAGATAAAGTGCTCAGGTCTAACTGCACAGACTACCGTAACATGACACCGTCTGACCGAAGAACTTAATCCTATAAGACAGATGGTGTGATTTGGTCCCGAAAGCTGCACGTGTGCACAGGAACGAGTTTGGCTATGAGGTCAATGTGGTAAAAAGCTACAATTCAAACTCATGGATCAAAGGAATAAATGGGAATAAAGGATGATTTAGAAAGAAGAAAGAAAAAAAAACGACTCAGACATTGAAAAAGTCAAGAGAGCTTCTTTCCATTCTCCTATAAAAGTCCCTAAAAGAATGATGCAGCTAGCTGTTAATATAGTGACACTCATTTCTCCCATGCACACACACACACACACACACACACACAAATGCACATGCACACACAAGTGCTTTTCAAGCAGAGCGAAGTCAAGAAGCTGTACTGTACCATGTGGCACAGGAGGCCAAAAGGAGCCCTTCGTTAAATAATAACTTACAGCGGCATTTAAAAAAACATTAGCCTGCCCACACGCTCAATTACCACAGCCCACTTTTGCACTTTGTCCCTGCATTGTGTCCCAGAATAGCGATGGTCTGCGTTGGAGAGAGCTGTGTCACACTAAAGCCTCTATACTATTTTCTTACTGGCCCACGTTTGTCTGAGAAAGAGAAGCAGCCTTCCTGCTTTACAAATCACATATCAAATACTTCTCTTTGACAAGCCTAAATGGATGTAATTACCTCCTGCCTCTTTGTTCGCTTGCTTAGAGCATCCGCTACGCAGACGGCAGAGCACACACAGCCGAGCTCTACATTGGCCCAGAGGAAGATGAGAGGGCTGCACAGTAAAGAAGAAGAGAGGGGGGGAAAAAAAACACTTTTGTGCCTGTTTAAACATGAGTGCTGAGCACTGAGGCACAGGTGCGAATGCTTTAATATTCCATTCGGACAGAGTGAGGCAGGTACAAATTGGATTTAGCACGTTGGCCTTCGAGGAATCAACATCATGAAACCTTGCAGCTATTTAAACAAAGGGCGACATGCCTTATTTTTCCCTAGAGGGAGGGGGGGAGGGAAAAAAAACAGCTTTTGTATGTAGCTAAATGGGGACGAGTTCACAAGCCCTTGACCGAAAATAAATAAATAAACAGATAAACAGATTCGATCCGAGCCTGCAGTGAGTCAGACAATGAGCTAAATATAGCAGTCACCTTCCTTCCATCGTTAGCGCTGGAAAGACTTCAGAAACTAGCTGCAATGTGCATGCATGCACATGCATACAACACAAAAGAGCAGTGGAAGTTGGAAATCATGCGCATAAATACACATTAGAGGAAAATCAGGAAAAGAAAAACAAACGCTGTAAGTAAAGGGGCTGGTTTTAGACAGCGTGCTTTATTTTGTTAGACTATCCCCACTGATTCATTCCTTTCATACAACAGGGAAAAAAATGTAAAATAAACACGTCTGGCCTTATGACCTGTCGGTGTTGAACAGTGATCTCTAATGAGGACAGGAGTGTAGGGACTTCATTCATGAGTGACTCTGAATTTGATAATTTGCAACAACGGCAAACCAAAACTGAGCATTTGTATCAGGAAACATACCAACGTGAATGGATTTAAATATGGAGACGGTCTAAAACCAAAATGAGCAAACCGTTATATCGCACAAGCATACCATGTACACATGACCGACAAAACCCAATTCTAGAAACCCAAAACATCAAAACCTGCCATCACTTGTGGCTTCAGTGGTTTGACATAACTTGTTAACAAAACCTTGAAGGGAGTCAGCTTATTTAACGATATGATGTCTGTATCAGATCAGAATTCAGCATCTGTTGATATTCAGAGCTTTGACATTGGTATAGTTTCAGTTATGGAAAAATGATCCCACCCTTAAGGTCCACCATGACTGTGGCCCTGGTAACTGGCCAAAGTTGGTAACATGAGGCAAGGCCATTAACTGCTGTTCTGTTTAAGCTCAACAAATCTTCTTACCGAGAGCCAGCACTGGGTAACAAGCTGTCTACATTAAGAACTTTTATGTAACCGAGCCACATCAAGAGGGCTTGCTGCTGCTGAGAAAACTAAGAACTGGACAAAACATTTTAAACCATTCACAGCCAAGATGGTTTGTTGTGACAGGCCTCTTATTCCAGATAACTGGCTTGTACCAAAAAAAAAAAAAAGCACCAAGACAGCTGAGCAATGTTGGGCAGATGAAAAAAAAAGAAAAAAAGACACAGATCAGATTATTGCTTGGGGAAAGGGACTAGGCACATGTATGAGAATATGAGCGAAAAGGCCAAGCAGGTCTGAGCTGGTGTAAGCACCAGCCAGCTTAGTACTTCAACCCACCTTAAAAAAGGGGGGGGTGGGAGTGCTTCCCCCCACAAAGGACATCAAGACCAGCCGTGATAGAGTGCCAGTCCAGGTGGGTGGGTGAAGCTGACTCACCTGGCTGCGCCATCACATGGAGCAGCTGGAGCCTAATCATGGCTGATGAATGTGGGCCAGCTTTAATCTTAGTGCTGCAGCACGATTGAGCACAAGGCTCTGGCAGTAGCTGCTTTGAAGTGGGGACTTCCATTAGCTTTCAGCACTCTGATCCAAGAGGCCATGAGAGAAGATAACACACATACACATACCAAAAATACACACCTCCCATCCGCCCATCAATCTTTCCTGGAGATACACTATTTCAAACCAAAAAGAGATCAATAAGAAAAGTGGGTGCAACAGACATTTTTCTCTCTACCTCTTCTTGTGCTCTGTCACCACTGAGTTGCGCTCGACTTCAAGGGCTTCCCTTCACTTTGATCCCATCAAATAAGACAATTGGCGCTTAGGAGGCAGGCATCGGCGGCGTCCCACCCGAAGGAAGTGAGGCAGACGGACAGATGAGAGAAAAATCAAGACCGCCATCTGTGCTGGTCACACAGCTGGCCTCAAACCAGGACTGCACTGGAGAAAACAAACACCAATAAAGCTACCAATAAATGAAAAGAGAGACTATTTTTGTTTTTCCAGTCAAGCTTGCGAGACCTTTATTTTTCCAGTCATGAGCATGTCTGGACTGGCATTTTTGTCGTAAAAATAAAAATAAAAAAAAAACAGACTGCACTGAAGGTCCTTTCTGGGAAGGAGCGGCAGAGACGGGGAGTGAAAAACAAAAGCACAATCTAACCCCCTGACCCCATCCTCACACCGCCGTTTGCGTTCAAGTAACACGAAGAGAATGACAGGCAGATACTCTGGCTTGGCAAACAACAAGCATGCATTTTCTCATTACCACCCACCAGGGAGATGGGGTGAGGCATATAAATCGGGGTTCAAAACTGCAAGGAAAGCAAACCAAGCAGGTCACCCCCTGATGGGTGAGGCCTGCTGAGAGGCATTTATATTCCCCTGGCATGATTTTAATTTTAATATTATAGAGCCATGGAGCAAGCAGGATTGGATTATGTGGTGCAGCTCTGACTCGTCATAGCTAACGGTAGAGGCCAGCTTACTTCGGCAACCGTTTTTTCCCTGCCATGATGGGATGAGCGAGGATTGCAAAGACAGACGGAGCAGTGTGCATTACTTATGCTGGGATATTAGGAGACTGAAGGGAGCTGGAAACCATGCTGCTTTAATGCATGACATGGCCATAACTCCATACAGGGGGTGTGTTTTTGTGTGGAGTGTTAACGTGTCTTTCTCTTTACTGTGCAGCTCACAGCGGTGTTTATCCTGTCCATCCCCCATGTGCTGCCTGCTATCCTACCTCTCCACCAATGCCTGGTTCCAGTTAGCGTGGCTAAAATTCCACTTGGGCCTCTCTACAACCGTCCCCTTAGGTAACGGTGCTCAGTCCAGATTGTTGCTGCCCTCTTTGAAATGTTTCCCTCACTAATCCGCAATATCATTCGCTCGCGACTTTCATTCACGCTAATCACAGCCACAGATTATATACCATAAACTGTATGGAGGTTTCAATGCAGAGGGGTACATATTAGCTAAATTGCATTAACAAAAAATGCAAAGATGCAGCTAATAAAATCAGTTAAGGCGGCGGCGTGAAATTACTCATCGACCTTCAAACACAGCTAATTAAATACACAAGCGCTACGCTGTCCATGATTTCCCTTCCCATTAGCTTTGATTTATACAATTCATTTACCCTATCAGAACCTGGTGGATCGTGCCTGTTTTGAAACATCTTGATGGCACGAGGATGCTTTCCTGCTCAGATAGAGTACTAACAAATTACACCAAGGGGGTATTTTTCTCCACAATCTGTGCAGAAAATCAACCCTTCTATGACAAATGACTCCATAGAATTCCACTCCTTGGCTTCCCGCAAATAAGGCCTCTTGTCTGCACAACCTCCTGCTCTGTCATTAACGTCTGCGGCAGAACTGAAAGTGTTTGGTAAAGTGTTCATGCAAAGTAGAGAGAGCGAACAAAACTCTAACCACACCAGAACTTCTTTTGCTTTCTCTTTTCTGTTTGCGTTATCTTTTTGTTTTTCGGGAACTCCGGAAATCAGGCATGACTGGGCAGACGCTGGAGACGGATCCATAAAGACGAGGTCATGCCACGGTCATGCAGCCATGTCCATTAAGCGCATTTCTCCAGCATTCCCAGCTTTATTTTCTGACTTCAAACAAAGCAGTGCTGTTTTTTTTTTTTTTTTTTACTGCAGCTCATGATCGCTTTCAGTCTCCTTGGGTAAGACACGTAGCTAATAAAAACGAGACAAAATGACAGGGCTAAAGGTTTTCGCTGCAGGGAGAGGGAAAGGCACGACTGTGTTTTTAATAAAAGCATGGCAGAGGAGGTAGAGAAGGTCTACAGGGAAAGGCGGAAGGGTCAGGGAGCAAAAACAGCACTGCTTCTGTAAGGCTCGGAGGATCCGGGTTCTCGTTCGTGGCCTGACCTTTCCTGCTGTGTCCTTGTAGAGAAAGTCTGCAGGGTATGGCACGAAAGTCGCAAAATGACTCACGCTTCTTATTCCTTCCTTAGAATACACCACATCGTAACTTAACCAACAAATGACCTGGATGGCAGACTAAAGCGCAACCTTTCTCTAAGATTTATCGCTTAATAGTACCACCCACAATACTCATGATTAACTGCATCTGGATTAGCTATTAAATATGCAAAAAGTCTCAGAGATCAGGGTCGTTTTTAAGGATCTTTATTTCGTGCGTTGAACGACAGAAACCCTGGCTGCTGCCGGGAGACAGAAGAGCCTGCTGAGTGCGGGGGGTGTAATCAAGAGCCTACGCAACTCTGCGTGTGTGTGTGTGTGTGAGTGAGAGTGAGTGAGTGAGTGAGTGAGTGAGAGAGAGAGAGAGAGAGAGAGAGAGAGAGAGAAAGACAGATGGAATGATTAAAAGAGAAAGAGGGAAAGATGGACAGAGGAAAGAAAAGGAGCGGGGGACAGAGGCAGTGGCTGATTGGACTGACAGCACTGCAGAGACAGCCGGAGAAACGGAGTGTGTGACAGCGTCTCTCTCTCTCTCACACACACACACACACACACACACACACACACACACACACAGCTCAAAGTCAGAGAGAAAAAGAAAGGAATAAAGTAAGGCACAGAGACAAAAGAAACAAGAAGTGCAAAGATTGAAAGCTCAATCACGCAGTGGGAGGTACGGGATAACGGCTGATTTTGGCTTCCATCTGCGAGCCAAAATAACGCGGGTAATCAAAAATAAATTGTTAAAAAAAAAAAAGAGAGAGAGAGATGAACAAAAGGGGGTTGTTATAAGGGGTGACTCAGAAATTAATTCAGCGCTTCTTTATCAGAGCGAAGAAAAAAAAACAGCACTCCTACACGACTTCTTTTTTTTTTTTACTGCAGGTAAATGTTTGTTTTAGAAGCTTTTACGTCACGAGTGTTTGTTTAGGCTGGTGATGACGTGAAAGTAGCCCATCCTTCACTTTTATAGCTTTTTCTACAAACACAGGCTTTCTCTACCACCGCCCGCATCTCTGTTCTCAACCACGGCTGACATGCGGGCCGACGTGAGCCCTAATGAGTTATGTGCTGGGGTTTGAAACCAGAGATCAGGTTTTCGACTGACAAGGATTTGTTCAAGTTCCCATTTGCATCCCTGTCTTACTTAGGAAGCAGTCACATTCTGTCTGTGTGTCTTCTGATCATTAGAGTAGCTCCTAATCCGGATCATGAGCGGCAGAATGAATTTGTGCGTTGGTAATGGTGGCACTCTCCGTGATTCACACACACACACACACAGAGACGCTGACTATGACAAATACTAGCAGTTCCTCTGCACACACCTGACGAGCACACGTCCTTGCTCAAACAACAACAGAGCAGACCCAGCCTTCGGTTTCCACTGACGCTGCGCTTATGCGCTGGATAAACAGGCAGATAATGTGTGTGAGAGCTTGCTTTTAGGCACTCTGGAGGAAAGCATCTGAGAGACGAATATGTAAATGCACGTCCGAGTCTCCAGACTCCACAGCACTAAACAGCAGGAATTCTTTTTATGAGAACACAAAGTAAACCAAAGCTACGTACAGAGTAAAGCACAACATGCATGTGCTGTTAGAGGGATATAACCAACAACTGTTATTTTGTAATGAAAAGCATGTTGTGGAATGTTTTAATCGTTTTACACCAAAGCAAACTCCGATGCTGCGGAATGCCTGTAAAACAACTTAGTTCCTGTTACTAAACAGCTCTATCATGAAGACTTAAGCTTACTGATCATCACAAAGCACTGACACTGGAGACTCCTTCCCGTAAATGATAAATAAATGCCTCTATGCAGAAAACGTCACCACATGAACGATTTGTTCCTTTGTTGATTAATACGTCCATTTATTACTAGTCTTCCAGTTGAACCTACTGTCAGAGCTGCTGTTATAGAAAGTTAATCAGGATTTTCTGACCGATTCGAATGGAGAAGTCACTCTGGTGCAAGTAATCCATATTATCTCATTTGTCCTGAGGCATTTTGCTAAATTATTACTACAATCATCTTTCCAGCTCTCTGTACTCTGTCGAATCTTTCACCTTCGGAGATTCCTAACAAATATCCCACAATCCTACAGCTCCATGAAAATAAACATCTGAGTACTGAGTACCTCGGAAATCCCCAATCTCTGCAACCGGTCAAACTATTTTATCAGCTAAGCGTCTGTGCCGTTGCAGAGCTCCATCAGCTTTTCATCTACAAATAGAAGTAGACAAGCAAGCAACTCATAGAACAGCACCAGGGCTTTTGTTAAATTTCCCTTTTCACCGTTTGTTTTTCCTCTTTTTATTTTTCCGCAAATCCGGAGATCAGGCATGTCGGAGCAGGCGCTGGGGACCGTTCTAGAAAGAAGAGGTCGAGTAATGGCCATGCAGCCGTGTCCTTTAAGTGTTTTCAGACAGAATTCCCGACTTTATTTGCCAGCTTCAAACATTGTGCTGTTTATCACACAAGGGTGCTTTCACACTTGCTGTCACACTTTTATTTTTCCACAATAAGTGCTAGTTGGAGTGCCTTTTGTGCTGATATTTGTGCCTCATGCAAAAATATGCACACTGTAAACTACAACACTGTTAGTGGTCCTCACTAGTATCACCTAGCTAACTCCAGGAGGTGTATGCAGTGTAACGTTGGAGGCAGAAAACCAAGAGAATCTGAGCTGCAGTCACAGATAAGGTGGAACTTCATGGCTTCCTGATTAGCACAACAGAAAAACCTTGTGGGATCATAGCTAGTTCGAATCCAAATAATGTCATGGAAGGGAGTCTAGAGAGGAAAATTGTCTGTCCTTGTCTAGAAGGGAGGGCTTACTCCATCGTAGGCGTCCGAGAGCTCATACATGCAGAAGAGGGAAGATGCAGAAGAGCTTTTTGTCTAAGCATGTTACACTGCAGTAGTCGACTTCACGTGCATTGTTAGAAGCATGTTAGCTTTCACCCTCACTGGTTGGTAGCTGGAGAGCTGGTTGGTTTGGGAGAAAGGTAGGGAGGGAATGATCATATGCACGAAATGAGGAAAAAGGTAGGACTTCACATGGCACATACTGATAATACTACACAGTTATCTCTTTGAATCTCGCTCACTAACAGAACATTTTTTTCCATAGACACACAGCCCCCCATATTTGTTTTTCTTGTTTCTCTCCCAGCTTGCTACCCGATTGGTTGGGACGTAAAAATGCACTTGAGGTCAGGCTATGTTTTTCTGAAAACTTTTGAAGAGCTCCACTGGGAGCAAAAATGGCAGCAGCTGAGCTTTTAAAACAAAAAGCAAACGGAAGACGTACAAAGTATAAAATGAGGGGGGAGAAAAGGAACCTGAACAACAGCATCAGTCTGGAATGAATTTTCTGGGTCCATGAATAATGTAAAGTGACCTTCAGCATGATAGCGGTTCTGATTGTTCCTGCCCTGCTCAATAAGGAATTTTTTCCACACTAACCCACTGATTCACTACTTTACTTTATGTGTCGTAAAACAATATTTACCACTGGTCATTTTAAACATGGTGTAGATCTTAAATAAGAAAAGGTGTACTAGTTGTGCACTCATCATAACAAGTGGCAAGGTTAACACACTATAATACATAACCGTACACATACTGCCATCTACATCCCTACACATCTTTCAGCGTGTTAGACTTCCTATGTTTGTTTTCCTCCTTTCTATATTTCCAGCTGATTAATGGACAACACTCAGGGAGGGGGGGGGGAGAGAGGAGGGGAAGAAAGAGCATTGATTCACACGAGTTTAATATTGTACTACATAAATAACAGACAAGAAGAAAGGACAGCGGTTCAATACAAAGCCCTCTCTACTTTAATTAATCTATTCCATCTCTATACTTCACGTGTGCACGTGTGTGATCGCGGGCTGTCGACAAATAAAGCGCGAGATGGGTTTTGAGAGAACATTTGTTATCACGGAGGCCCGTCCATCTTAATCGTGTCGCTGAATTTCCTCCCTGGAACTGGTATTAAAAAAGGCGAGTGTTTAAATCAGCCGGCAGGCCAGAGTGTTAGTGCATGTGTGTGTGTGTGTGTGTGTGTGTGTGCGCCATGATGAGCCATAGATCAACATTAATTCATTGCCTTCGCCGAGCAATTAATCTTTGCCGTGTTAGCTGAGAGCACAACACTCAGGTCGCCCAGTGCCTTGCGCAAGAGAATGCTCTCTACATTTAGGCGAGCTCTAATCATGTGACTTACATCCACCAATTGCATCAAGGAACATCTCAACAAACAACACACACACGGTTTATTCTACAACGTCATTTTAAGCATTAGGCTTATCACTTAATTAATTGGCACATGCACACACATATACTACAGTATTTTTTTTTTTACACTATTCTTAGTATGTTTTGCTCTCCCGTGCGACTTGAGCAGCTGTACGGACGTCACGAGTGCCTCATGTTTATTTGCGCAAGTAATGACGAATGAAGCAAACCGTTGCGGACCCAGCTGGGAGCTCCATCTACACAGCTCTATTTTAAAACTAAAAGCACCTGAGGAAAAAAAAAATGCAAACATGGCATAGGCATTTTGTTTTTCTGGAGCTCCACGTACCATCAATTATCAGACAGTTACAAGTAGGAGAGGCCAGGAGCATCACTGTAACTATAACTAGCATATTTAAAAAAAAAAAAAAAAAGATAAAAAGGCTTAATGGCGCCTTCCTGTCCTTGATGTTATTACAATGGAGTCTGAGCTCAGGTTGCTTTGGTCAGGTAAAACATGAATGTTGTAAGGGTTCGACAAGATGTTTATTTGCGTTATTTAGAAAAAGAGTTAACATACAAAATCACCACTTGAATCTTACTGTCTGCTGGAGACGTTACTTTCACATTTGTGTTTTTCTGTGAAATTACAACATTGTGTTGAGGCTCAAGTGCACTCGACTCATAATTACTATATTCACAAGTTATCGATAAAACATTCAGCAGCAGAAGGCAAAGACCCCCCACCACCACCCGCCGAACACCCTGCCCCGCCCACTTGCTTTCTACTGGGTTACAAGACAAATATTATTTGCCTTATAGGCTCATGAATTTATTAGAATTCACTTAAAGTCAATGTGAAGTCAAACATCTAGCAAAGGCAAATGCAACCTTCACAACACAGCGAATACAGCTTGTGTCCTTTCCCCTTCAGTGAATCAGATCATTTTATTTCTATTTCGTCTGACTGCTGCCTTATCAGGGGGGAAAAAATCTGAAACACACATGGATAAAAAAAAGTTAAGACATCTGCTATATTTTCTATTATCTAATATAACTATACAGTTCCCCAACCCATCACACGTGTTCTGCCCATTTTAATGTTCAACACACGTCCACATTACAGAGTGTGGGGTTTATTTAGCCTAATGTTACTTTCCCCCAGTCAGATGAAACACTTCTCAGGAGCACAGCTCGGGTTTCTAAAGGAAATAATAGAGATCTTTATTTTTTAAAGCAAAAAATGTTACTACTTTAGCCATGTTCAGCTGAATATAGCTACTTTCCCAGCCCAAGGGAAAATAGAAATTCAAATGTGTGTGTGTGTGTGTGTGTGTGTGTGTGTGTGTGAGAGAGAGACTAGCTTTTCAGTGACCCTCGACAAGTAGCCTAATTAGAACGCCCCCTTACCCACATTTCTACTCTCCCCTTCATTAAATCAGTAATGGTCTTTTAATAGCCAGTGTGATCAAGGTTCATAAACGTCACATATTCAGATGTGTCGACACAGGATCCCATTTTCAGCCCCAGCAACTCCAATCCGAACGAACAAACTGTCTCCATCCAGCTCATCTCCTATCTAACCCAGCCAGTAAGAGGACAGAGTATGTGTGTGTGTGTGTGTGTGGATTGGGTCTCTTAAGTAACTCGTTATCCTCTATTATCCTCTATTTAGCATTTCTCTCCGATACAATTCAAGTGCACATCACGCACACACCCGAGAGTTTTTACACGCACACACAAAGCTTCCACCCCCAAAAAAAAAGAGGTGGGAAAAAAGGAAAGCCAAATTAAACCAGCTAAAAAAAGCCTCCCAAATTACAGTTTTCCACACCAGGGGCTGAAATAGCATACTCAATTTAGTCTTATTGTCTTATCCAATAGCACTGCTCATCCTTCCCTTACAGTGGAAAATTTCAAGGAGGTTCAAGGAAAAAAAAAAAAAAAGTGAAAATGTTCATTTGGAACAGGAAATGATGTCGAATGAGCTGTAACAAGCGCTGTAAACAATGATCGTGATCATAGGTCAAGCTGCTCTCGCTTAAAAAAAATGTGCATCAATAACAAAGGATTGCTAAAGGTCAGTTCACTGTGGCTTTTTATACGTTTATCAGCGTATGTGCACTTGTTTTACCTCCCTCTCTTTCTCCTTCTCCATCAGAATAAAAACAACAGGAGAAATGGACTCATTAATCAATCAGAGGAGCTTTTGCCCTTCTGTAGCCTCAGAGGAGAGAAAGCGACAGCAAGGTAGAGGAAGAGACTGAGGGCGGAGCGTGCCATTACACGGCTCCCTAACGACCGATTCGGAGGCGGGATCACTCGAGATCACTCGTGCTGCATTTCAGCATGGGCCGATCAGACATCCGGTGGTCTCCAAGTCCCTTCTGCACTGTTCCAGTCCTACTTATTCTAGCCCCTTCAAAAGTGGCAGCACTTGTGGCCCCGACTAGCAGTGAAAACAGCCTGACGGAAACAAATAATTGGCCTGTTTTTCTCTCTCGTGTTTTGTTGTTCCAATTGCTTCCAGGTCCTTATCGCATCCTGCTCTGGCGAGGCTGTTAAGAGTCGCTGCCCTTTGCTAATTCCTCCTTTCCGTCTCTCAGCTCTAGATGGAGACCCTCCTCTGAACCCACTCGAAAGGAATCATTTATTGATCATTCAATAAAGATGTGTATAAATGTTCTTTGGCTAAACAAAACGTAACATTTCTGCTCGTTGATTTTATTCAATGATTATTAATCAGATGTAAGTTATCAAGCATGTTCACGACCAAAAATGGAGCAAAAGCTGAGAAAGCTGAAAAACAACATTCTTGAGCCCAGAATGATGTGTATAAATGCTACATGCTACAGCGCTTCAGCTAACACATTTCTTTTTATAGGGAGCCATTACTTTTGCCCTGTTTGAATACTGAGTCCCATTAGTCATAATTTATGGTGTATTGGATTGCTTTCTTTCACCTCGTTAACGGGAAATGAAATAATGAAATTGTTCAACTCGGCAGAATAGGTTATATGTGAAGATCTTTTAGCGTGTGAATATTTTCCCCAAACTAACTGGATTTTCTAGAATACCATGTTTCATGTACAAACACAAATAAATTCACTTGTATCTAGTTTGACAAATGAGACCTAATCTGATGAACTCATCCCTGTCTTTGAACACGTCTCAAAGCATGGAATCGGAAAATGGATGGCAGTTTAGGAGGCTTGTGCCCTCACTTATCCATCTCCCCTTTCTGTTCCAGGAGACCCAGACAGAGGTAGATCTGTTCTCTGACTGTTCTTCAGCCTGTCCAACTTCATAGAATTTACCTGCCAGTTTCCATCATTAAACCCAGTTTCTCTACGGTCTCAGGCATGGGTCATCAAGTCCACTGCCTGCTCGTCTCAGCCCACGTGGCACTCCTTGCCCAGTTCCCTGCAGTTTCCCTAGAAGCTGATTACAGTGCTCCAGAGTCTGCTCACTTCGGAGCTCCAGCTGGGGGAAAGAGCTTGAAGACAGACAAGTCTCTCTCTCTCTCTCTCTCTCTCTCTCTCTCTCTCTCTCTCATATATTCAGAACAGCTCAGTGAAACGTACAAGGGAAGAAGAGGGGGAAAAATGCATGCATTATTCAAACTGTTCAAAGCCAGGAACTGAAATGTCTGCACGCAGGTTAGGATAGAATTAATTAGCAGGAAACGGTTTTAAGAACGTGCCGTGCACCCGAAGCACAGCCAGAATCGAGAGTAGATAGGCCTGCTCGTTGTGCTCTACGGTGATGCCGCACACAAAAATCACATTTATGCTTCCAGAGAAAGAGCAGCTGGAGATGCCCTGGCGCCATTCGCATTCTCAGGGCTCAATATCCGGCTCAATACACAATCCCATTTTTTTGTCGCATCCTCCGCTTTCTCGTTCAGCCGCTGTCCGTCGCACGGCTCATTGGCTTTGCTGCAAAATGTCCATCAAGAGCTGTAACGGTACAAGCAGGCCTAATCTCCGCAACAATCTCTGACAAAACATTACAAACTGCAAGGACTGCAACAGCTGCTGTACTGGGAACAGCATAATGAATTAAGGCCAGTCTCAGATCTGTTATTCTGTAGACTTTATCTGTTTTACCAAACACACACCAAGCTAAAGCAATGAGTTTAAAAAGAAAAAAAAAACTAACAAAATTAAAAAAAATATATCTTACATTAACAACGGACTTCTTCCAAAGTTTAAAAATGTGCAGGTTTTCCTTCCTGGAAACTTCTAGTCTTGAATCTGAGTGCTTACTATTCACCAATCTTAGAATCCTGGATGAACAAGTGGCCAACGGCTCCGATTGATCATTTGGGTTAATTAACTGAATTAAGGCAGCAATTAAACCTGAGCAGCAAACCTCATGCTTTAAGGCCAGGCAAAACTAAAAAAAAAGAAAGATAAGCTTGAAGAAACAGTCTCCAGCTGCAAGCAGTGACTACTCTCGAAAAAAAAAAATCAACACATTTCTCTGAATTCTCGGCTCAGAGTAAATAAACTGCAATCGAAGACTTAACCCACAAGAGCTTCCTTCCTAAGAGCCTGGCCTCGTTTCCTTACTCCCACCTTAAAGATTGACCATAGCTAGCAGCTAATTGTGCTATTAATCTTAATGGCTAACCAATTACTTTCTCAAAATGTGCCTCTTCCTGGAGAGCGAGAGGGAGTCGGAGTGGGACGATTGCGTGCAATCGCTTCCTTGGGTCTAGGCACTCTGGGTTTTGTGGAGGCCTAACTGCAGGGATGAATCACTCAGCAATGGCCACAGAGCCCTGTGGGCAACACAGCTTAGAAACCAAACCCACAACACCAACAGATGCCATGTTTAGGTCAAAGAACGGACAATCACATAACTGGTGCCGAGCTGGACCATACCACGGTTCTGGCACAGCTGCACATGGCAATATGCTTATGGTTGACATGGTGGTGAACAGCTAGGACGTAAAAGGGATTAAATGTATGTGGATAAAGTGGAAAAGAGGGAGCTCAAGGACATTCTGGGTGAAAGTAGAGACAGGAAAACATAGATAAGTGACAGATAAAAGGTAATGCAGTTGGAGCTTTTCATTCCCCAAAGCAAAAACAATGCAAATGTACAATAAAGGGTACAGCAGTAGCCTTTAATATCCAATTATGTGGCTTAAGTAAGGAATAAAACACTCAACAAACAACAGAGTGATTGATGTGGCTCGATATGAAGCGGTGTTACTTTTAACACCCTGAAGTCCATTATTTTCCTTTAGCATCATCCCTAAGGGGGTTTCCATGACTCATTCAGCTTTAGTCCATCACAGGACCTAAAGTAGTTAATATCAGGTTACTCACATTTTGCCAATGATTCATTTTTTTTTTTATTTTAATAAAGAACAGCATGTCACTTTTTTAACCATTTGCAGTTACAAGATGTGGAAATGAGCTAGTTCCTTTTATCTCATACATTATTTTACATTATAACAATCTTTCCCTCATGCACCCTCTTTTGTCAATACTGAAAAAAAGTAGCTTATCTCTGAGAAATCAGAAGGTGCACCAAGTCCATCATATCTATCAATTAACAATATAATCAATTACACACCTTTGCACAATCCTAGCTCTTTGTGATAATGAGTATAAGGGGAATAAGGGGCTGGATAATGCCAGTGCTAATGCCAGAGCTGCTGTTATAGTAAAAAATAACCAACACTTTCTGGCCAATCAGAAGCAGAAACAAGTATAAAATAAGACTTAAAGGTATGATTCATAAAAAATGACATTAGCGATGTTGAGAGTGCTTCCTACTGACAGCGTTTATAGACTGAGAGGAAAATATCTAGTGCGTTTATTTTTCTTCTGCAAGTGTCAAGGCAGGAAGCTGTTAAAGCCTCAGGACTGGGACTACAGACTCTCAATGCTGGATGTCCCAGCCTTCCTCCATCTAATCAACACTCGAATATCAAAATCTGCCTGAAAACGAGAAATCTTCCTGTCTGGATGTGTTGCGTTATTGCAATCCTCTTTTTTTCCAACCCCATGCTGTTCTTCCCCTCGGTATTGATTGTGATGTAATTGCCTCTAAAACACTGGCGTACCAAAGCCACTTCCACTATCGATGGCATGTGGGCGTACTGGGATTTTCACTCGGAGCGCAATCAAGGCGCCATCGCCAACGCCTGCCGTTATTAAAAGTGAGCGGTGGGCTAAAACCACGGGTAGAGCGTTTCTACAGAAATTCCACTCACGGGGCCGTTTTTATCAGAAAAGTGGGCCAGACTGAAGCCTAATTCACACATATATTCTCTCTCTCTCTCTCTCTCTCTCTCTCTCTCTCTCTCTCTCTCTCACTCACACACACACACACGCATGTGCACGCTGCGATAGTCTTTGGCTGAGACTAACTGGGACAGGCTCACACGACTCACGAGGGAGAATCCTGTCTGGAATTAACTACGCAGATTTCATTTAAAATAAAAATAAAACAAACCAGATCTTAAATGAGCAACAGTTATATTAATAGCCAACAGAGGATGATTTAAAAAGAAAATTAGTTTTTGTTTTGTTTTTTTTTTAAAAGGAAATGCAACACATTGCCGAAGACCCTGAGGCACTCTCGAGCGCAGCAGCCACGTTAGACAGAATATCCCGCTCGACCTCCAAAAGCTTCAAGGTAAAAGCGTCAGAAAAGCTAATACACTTAGAGACACTTAGCTCTCGAATACGACACTCACTGACCCAGCAACTATCCAATCCTCTCATAACACTCTGCTAAAGAGGGCCAGGGCAGATA
This sequence comes from Hemibagrus wyckioides, assembly GCF_019097595.1. Taxonomy (NCBI): domain Eukaryota; kingdom Metazoa; phylum Chordata; class Actinopteri; order Siluriformes; family Bagridae; genus Hemibagrus; species Hemibagrus wyckioides. The sequence goes on from NC_080725.1 coordinate 12,635,623, forward strand.
GAGGGCAGCTATTTAACACACACCTCACACACCGCTTCCGTTTTTAGCGCATGCTACCTGTTCATGCTAGCTGTTTAATTGCAAAAGAAGAGTGCAGATTCATGTAATCAAACAGACAGTTTATTTTACCCACTCTCTTAATACAATCCTAAAGCTGGAATAAGTCCCTAAACTTAGCTTAGCATTATCAGTTCTGCATGAATAAGCTAGCATTACATGATTACTAATCTGTATCGAGAATTTTCTACACTTTGATCAAGTACGATGTTACTATAACGAGGACTGTATCTCTGTTACTGAACAGAAACCGTGAAAGAAGAAACTTCTCTAAAGGTTGTGCTATGGGGACAAAATGTCCTCTTTCCCACATGCTAGTAAATGCTAACAAGTGCAGGCCCTTCAAGGGATGATTAAGCATTTTTCAAGTTTTACTTTTGAACCAATAAATATGAAACCTTCTGTATTCTTTACAGTGTATAGAAATGTTTTCAGAGCTGTTCTTGTAAACTACAAAAGCTTGTTTGTTCAAAATGGTCCAGCTAAGCTTCATGGAGAGTCTTCCTCATCTACTTTAAAGACTCATGTTTTACTTTAGATGAATAAATATCCAGATGCATTATTTGGCTTTTCCAGTTTAGAGAACCTCAACCTCAGATTGCTAAACTGTTAGCTTGTTGCTAACAAAAAAGGCAAGCATGAAGGCATCCATGGCATTTGGAGCCCAAGGCCAAAAAAAAACCAATAATAATAATAATAATAATAATAATAAATTTCCAGGTTCTGAGTTAAGTGGAAGGCAGCAGGAGAGCTTGCAAGAACGCTTTAGGACATGTACTTTATCTAAAAGCTTCTGAGACGAGCCTACTAGCCTTTCATTCAATACGTCTAAATCGCAGCTAAACACTTACGACACGGCCTTCAAACCGCACACAAAGAACCGTTAGTCCTACTAATAAGTCGTAAAAATGCTTAATTATCCCTTTAAATTCAGTTCGAGGGGAGAGGGAGGATCAGCAATCTCTCTCTCTCTCTGACAGCAAAGTGGAAAAAAAAAACCTCATCTAAATTTAGCATCAGATTTATCAGGCTGTGGCAAAAACGAAAGAGGGGGAGTGTGTGTATGTGTATGAACGAGAGAGAGAGAGAGAGAGAGAGAGAGACGGCAGGCATCTTAGCGGTGGGCGTCCACAGAGGGGAACTGTTCGTCATGAGTCACGTTCAGACAGAACCAAAATACATCTCCGCCAGGCTCGAAAATAGCACAGTGCACTGACGCTGGCCCGGTGTGACACACGCACACACATACTCACACACACACACACCCACCACAAGACAAAAGGCCAGCCCCCAGCAAGATCACAGTGGAGGAGTAGGAGGAGATTGGAATTTCTAAAAAGCTCAAGGAAGCAAGTCCAATGTGCAGAGAGAGAGAGAGAGAGAGAGGGAGAGAGAGAAGGGAGAGAGAGGATCCCTGCAGCCACCCAAGCAGATAAGCACAGAAGTGCTGCAGGAGCTCTGAAGGACACGAAGACAGAGAGCTACAGCACAGCCAACTGCAAACCACACACACACACTTCATTCCTCATCTCCCTCCTCACTGTCAGCAACGCTTATAAAGGACATCCCCATCTTTCTAGATCTCCTAAGCCTATAACTATTTCTTGGTTTGACTTTTACTAGCCACACACACAAACACACACACAAACACACACACACACACACACACACACACAAACACGCTTTTGATTTGCCGCTTTTTCCATGTCTTGCAAATGCTACTGATGTGTTCATTGGTTGTAATTAAGGATGCAGGACACATAAGAACACATATCGCACCACACTCCCACCTCACGTCCAGTCTATTATCATCATCATAAACCCACTGAACTCAGCGGTCTGCTAAAAGAAGGAGGAATTTGGTGTGTGGAAGTTTTAGCGTCTCCTTCCCAGGGTGAGCGCAGGAAAATGTACAGGAAGGTGTTTTTGATTAAGCAAAGTATCTGTATTTTGCATGTGATCACCTTTGGCATGGCGGAAGCTAAAGTGCGGAGTGAGAAGGCGCTGCTTTGGAGCGATTTTAAGTTTGATGGTTATTATACGCAAGTGAGGTCACGGTTATGAGACCGGACATTACTTCAGTCATTAAAACAAATTCAAAAACATGATAACCATGTACTGTACCACCGAGCCAAACACACACACACACACTTGCAGAATAAAGCTCGGTAAATGTTCCATCAGTAGTTCTATCGTTTAACAACTAAGAGCTAAGAATAATCGGCGAGCTCTCCTCGCACGGCGCTGCGCCGCTCATGCGGTTCAAACCCAGGCAAACAAAAGAACATGAGTTTATGGCTAATTACTCTAAAGCACCTAAAACATCCTGCATCGGTTTATGATAAATCGCTTTAAACACTATGACTAAGCGGCTAAACGAGGCTGAATGTAGCGGGAGCTAAAGGCTGACTCGTGGAGAACACTAGCAGGCAGAGATAATTGCCTGCGTTTCTGAAGGTGCTCTAATAGGCCTGCTAGGCAGCAAACGCTGAAGTCTGCACACTCGAGTGTGTCGAACACCAAACCCTGCAGAGTGCGCAGGGAGGAACGGTTCTGCAGCAAAACGGCCCATATCCACACACAACGAATCAGGGCTCACAAACACACACACACACACACACACACATGCATACAGTAAATTAAGCACACGCTGTTTTCACTTTAATCTGAAAATAGTAACAATAGAACTATTAAGAATAGTGCCTTAAGGATAATGATAATATTACCAGTTAAAAGAAGCAAGTGGTCATAGTAGAAAAAACATTTACATACTGGGAAATGTAAAAATTAAGATGCACACAGACAGACAGATGGACAGATAAACAGAAGACAGACAGTTGGATAGAGAGGTAGAGGGACAGACAGGTATAAATAAGAAAGACCGACAGACAGTGGAACAGACAGCCTGGCAGAGAGAGATACACAACAGACAGAAAGACAGAGGAAGAGATAGTTGGCGAGGCAGACAGACAGAGAGATAAATAGAAAGTTGAAGAAATAGTTGGACAGGGAGACGGATATTCTGGGCAGGTCATGGTGGTTATGGAGTGTTTGCCAAGAACACGGAGTGTGTGGCTGGAATACACCCCAGATCAAGCATCAGTTCATCACATACACACATTCAAACACTCTTTCATATCCATGTGCGGGTTATCTTATCCAATCCACCTAGCAGCATGTTCTCAAAGCCGGAGAACCCAGAAGAACACCATACACACACAGGGAGAACATTTGAAAAGCCACAAGGACAAACACATACCAAGATCAAGATCAAACCCAGGACCCGGCGCTGCTCAGAGCACCACATCAATGTCATTATGATAACGCTAACTGTGTTCCCATAAATACTGGTGCACAGTGTCTTTAGCGTTAATCCACTAACAACCAAACAGGTTATTATATTATAATGAGACTAATATGTGGCTTTGTTGTACAAGTCTCAGCACATGCAGGATGCTGAAAGAAAAAAAAAGCATCTTACATTCCAGAAAATACAAGGTCACACCCGTGTGTCATGTGGAACATGACCAGAGATACCAAAGGAGCTAATCTACAGGCTGTTCTTCATGTAGGAGGCTCTGCTGGGGATTTGGAGGAGGTTTGAACTGTCCACTCATCCTCACTGCCTCGCACTCCTCATTACTGTCACTCAACATGGAGATCTCAGACAGGCCAGCTGGAGCGACCTGGTGCCCTCTCTGCATACACGAACACACACACACACACACACACACGTGCATGCTCACAGAAAGACAGGCAGTTGCTGCCGATAGCTACAGGGCCCGGAACCCCCACCCACCACAATCTAATTAGCCGAGAGCCAGGAAGACAAAGGGAAAGGAAACGTGAAGCGCGCACACACATACACACACCACATGAATAAACATCTGCAGTAAATGTGTAGAAACGCACCCAAATAGGCAGCCAGACACCGCCACAAAACCTTTCCGAAGGCATTCCGCAAGCAGGCGAGAATCTTTAGGTCAATAACAACAAAATCAAGAACAAAAACATCTCTACACCAACACACTCCCTCGGAGTGCACTCTGGCCTACACGCAGATCACAAACGCTCGCAGTCGTTCTTCCAATCCACTCTGCCTGCCTGTGTTTGAGGGAGATTTATGAGATCCTATCTCTGCTTGGCTGCTTTTTTTTACAGGCCATTTCAAATCAGAAACAAAAGGGTAAGGAGGTTATTCCATCTCCAGACACTTTGATCCATCTATTACCACCCAAGAATAACAGCCTTTCCCATCCTCCTCTGTGCACACGGCCTTGTTTGTGCCTGCGACATGCGTTCCTTTCCTTTTCTTTTTTTTTCAGGGCCCAGAGGGTGAGAGTGGGGTGACGATAAAGCAATCCCATCAACTCGACGCTGATTGATCGACTATCCTCACACACACACACATCCAATACAATCCAGGTTAACTCTGTTTGTTTCTTGTTTTTTTTTTTTGGTTGTTTTTTTCTTTTAGTGTGGGTTAGTCAATGGACTTCCCAACTGCTACAGGTTATTTTCAAAGCAGACTTTCTCTTCTTAACTAACACGCTAACACCATACACACTCGTGGCTGGAGCATTCTGTTTACACCTCAGGTTGTTTAGCGAAGACAGAACAGGGGAGGAATCAAAGAAATGCTGGAGTCAAGGTGAGCCCTTCCAAAGGAGTTAGGAAATAAAATCCTAGCAGATGACTGAAACTCTTGCAAGTGCTTGACAGGGGTGTATGGGGTGCCGGAGAGCTGCCTGGCAGCTTTAATTTTTTCAGCGGTTCACGCAGTCAGTTAAAATGAATATAATCTAAAAGCCCAGGCTGCTGTTATATTTAAATGGCCTAAAGATGTGCAAAATGGGGCAGCAACAGGAGTCATATTCAATTCACTCTGCTTAGCAAGGTTGACCAAAAGCACCACTGTGTGTGTGTGTGTGTGTGTGTGTGTGAGAGAGAGAGATAGATGAACAGAAGTGATGAGAGAAGCTAAAGCTCATTGCTGGCGCCTTAATTGGTGTGAGAGCTCAGAGTTAGAAGAAGAGTCGAGCAGCAAAGCTCCTGGGCCTCACTGCTTTGGCAAAGAAATGGATGTAGTCCTGAATCACACTTGTGCGTGTGTGTGTGTAAATATATACACACACACACACACAGGAGTATTAGCAGGCGTTACCTTTGGACTTCATTACAATCTTGGAGCTTTTTTGCTAGGCAACACATTTTCCCTCAACTGGAGTGACACAGGAATCCCAGAAGGTTGGCTCTTAGGATCACAACGTTACCAACACAACCCATTCCCAAGAGGAAGCCCAAACTGAAGAGAGCGCTCAACAGAACACTCGAGTGAAGCCTCCTGCTTTCTGCTTCTCTCCAAACAATCTAGAAACTGACCAAGAAGTGCTCTATAAATTTTCTCTGCCTTGCTAGCATGGGGCATTGAGTTCTGCTAGAAATCACATACTTTGAAAGTTCTCTTGGCTGGACCTTTGTTCACTCCTGCCTTAAGTCAATAAAGTTCAGATTTTCATCTCAAATCCACTCCCAGCCCATTGCGCCTTCTGTGGTCTATAATAAAAAAAAATTAAAAAAAGGCGCCACCGTCTACATGAAAGTTGCACTCATCCAGTCCGTCATAACGAGGCAGACCTGTCGCAATGAGGAAAGGGTTAGTGCAGCGGTCGTCTGGTTCTGAAACACCTAGTGACGAGGCTTCATTTCCATAACGAGCTCCTCTCACAGCATAAATGGCCACGGCCCCAGCGGCAATTAAAATCGTGTCGGGACACGTTGGGTTCTGTCAAGCCACAAAAACTGCAAAACAACAACAACAACAACAACAACAGCAGCAAAAAACACTCGCTGATCTCAGGCAATATTAGCTGGCACGTCAACCCTGATTTTTTTTCCCCTCCACTTTTCTGCAGACTAAAACAGAACGAGGCCATTCCTAACAAGGAGGCGAGGAAAGGGTGATGGCCGTTTTGCTTTTGATATTCTTTAGCAGCTCATGAGCTTCCAGTGTTTCTTGCTCATTAGGCTGCATGTCTCGCCGACTCGGCGGATTTATCTGCGCAAATGATGGTGTGAACTCATCTGAGCAAATGGCGGCGTGGGTTTATGACGACAGGCTCGCCGGTGGAGCTCGGACCGGGTCACGTACCTCCACTAGATCTGAGCGTTCATCCCTCTGTCGTTGTTGATGATAAACATTACAGACGTACGTTATGAGGCATTATACGGTCACGAGCATGCGTGTAGATCAAAGCTGCGGTTTGCATAACTAGATGAGACCCCACATTGCCACCGTCTCTACTGAATATTTATGTATAAATCTGAAGCAGGAATACTTCGAGCTATTACACACAAACAATATCTAATTACAAATAAAAATATCTAGAAGATCTCTCTGCATTTTATTTGAAAAGAGGCTGCCTAAGCAGGGTGAATCTTTGGGCAATGATTGTGCTTTCATACCCATTTAAAGGCAGCTGTTCTTTCTGGACACTCTCAACAAGTTATGATGCGTTCTGAGATGCCTTTTAACCACGGGTGTAAAGAGTGATGATTTGAGTTAGCGTAGCCTTCCTGTCAGCTTGAACCAGCCTTGCCATTCTTCACTGATCTCATCAACATTTCTGCCTGTTAGAAGCGTCACTGGATTTTTTCCCCCTCACCATTCTGTGCAAAAACTAGAGAGTTGTGTGTGAGATCAGCGGTTTCAGACATGCTCATAACAGTCTGTCTGATTTTACCTTGAAAATGTTTGAAATATTTTACCTATTGCTTAATGCAATAACATTACGATAATATTTCACAAGCGATATGCTGTGCAACACACATGAAAGGACACATGTGAAACCTTAACCCACATATTTAACACACACACACACGCACAAACAGGTCGACCTGTTCATCCCACAGCGTGGCCCTTTGAAACACCTGCCTGCTCGGTGAAAGAGTTGAAACCGATACCTCAACCACAGGGAGGGCAGAGCGGAAGGACAGAGAGAACCGGAGAGAGATGGGGAGAAAGAAAGAGACAGACAGAAAAACGAAAACGATGACAAATGCAAAACAGAGAGATGCTTCAAAACCAAGCCAGACTGCTTATAGAGGCCTTAAATCAATTTGACATGGAGGAACAAAAAGGGCTGTGCAATGCTAATCTATCTGCCTTAATCCCATTGCTGCGAGATCCTTTTGAAATTCACATTCAGTGCCTAATACAAAAACAAATAAAACCTTTCTTTCTTTCTTTCACTAATCAGCTTGCCCTTCATCGTGCCCTTTCTCAGGCAGTCAAAGCAGGATTTTTTATGCATTATCTTAATCCATTGTTTTTGCTCTTAAACACTGATACATTGTCAACACCACTGACACTATTGCTTTTCAGTCAGAAAGTCGTCCAGGTTTTGAAAATTGCCAATCCGGTTTCCATATCTTGGCCACACCGTTTATATACTGGGATCATATTGCTGTGGAAAGACTAAAAAACAACAGCAGTGCCTCCGAGAACAAAACGCATTTTCATCCTTTCGACAGAAATCCGACAATCCGGAGGCAAACAGATTTTTTTTCCCCATGTTTTTTCCCCAAGCTGTGATATGGAAAGAAAAGGTTAAAGCAAAAATCGGGCAAGTATTAGAAGAGAGGAAAAAAAAAGGAAAAGGTATGGGGGGGGAACCTCACACAGAAACACTCTGTTTCTCAACCATATGCCGATACCCTTAAGACACCATGTGCTTTGGCTTTGAAAGCTTTCGCTGCCGATTCCCCATCTGAAACTCAAACTGCTCAGCAACAATACCTCTCAGAAAAACCACACGGAAAGAGAGGGGGGGGAGAAATCCATTATCGATTTTAGTTTGTTTGGGGATCAAGAGAAAAGAAAACACAGTAAACACGCTGATAATGTGACGCTCTTTAGAGTCAGGAAGTGAAAGGGAATCATAATTTAATGGCGACCTTCATAAAAAAAAAAACAGTAGCATGAATCAAACACGCAGCTGAAATACACAATTATATAATGTGTACAGCAGCTATAATGTTATAGCAGCTATAAACAGTCACTCCATCACCGGCCTCGCTTATGATTTAATAAAAACCCCACAGCTTATCATGTGAAGTTACAGCTTTCCCTCATACTGTTACAAAGCACTGACGATGGTGACAAAAATGTAAAAAAAACATCCAAATACCAGTGAATGCAGTCACTACAGAAAAAAAAAAGCTGCACTGCTGTCAGATCTACACAACTTCTGACCAATCAGAATCGAGACTTCAACATCCCAGTGTTGTAAGTATAAAAAAAAAATCAGCACAAGCAGACGGAGAATCCCGGGCAGTTCAGGGTTAAGGGTCCGACTGTCGCTATCTTGGAGCTCACAACCTTCCTGTCATCTCTCAGACTGCCTGAAGCACACACCAAATACAACCACAATACAAGTCTGAACCAAAGTTCACAGAATGAGAAAGAGGAGGGATCAGGAGCGGTGAGAAACAGAGACACGACTTTCAGAAACCAGCAGCAGCAGCGGTGGACAGATGGATATATCCAGGGATGGATGGACGGATGGAGGGTGTCTTACCTTAGGCTGAGCGCGGCGAGGGAAGGCCACTTTAGGGTCAATCTGAGGAGAAAACAAGAACGGAGAATTAACAGGATGCCAAAAACACAACTGCTCATCTGATTAGTTCACAGAACAGTGGGAAGCATCATGGCCAAAAAGACATCATCATGCATCTAACAAGCTTTTCTTTTGTCTTAAAGAAAAAGAACTGAGAGAGGCTGGTGAGGGAACAAGCCTTTATAGCTGCTATGACATGAGTTATAACAGGCAATTGTTTCATAGACATTCCAGAATATTAACTGTATTTATGAATGAATGCTATCATTTAAAAAAAATAAATAAATAACTGAACTTTGCTGCTATTATTTGGGAAGTAAACACTGCACACCATCCAAAAACGGATTCTTTTTCTATAATAGCACTAATTCAGACATATTTTATCCACTGACACTTTTATAAGCTTTTAAAGGGAAAAAAAACACATAGAAACACAACCATCACTATAGACTGAAGTGCTCACACAAAGTGCTCAAAGCAATCGTGTCAACTCAAGAAGTCCCAAAATTAAAGAGGACAACAGACTCTTCTTCTTCTCTTTTTTTTTTTTGGTTCATCGCCTTGTTAATTTTGGTGTTTTTCTCCCCGTCAGTCGCTCACGCCGGGAGCTTTATCAATCTCGCATTTGGAACGAATGAGAAACTATTTCATGCACCAGTGTCACGCTCGGCTTTAATACGCGGCTCTTTAAAACTTTCAGCCGATCTCATCCGAGGAGACGGTGAAGGAGAAATGGGGAAGAAAAGAGAAAAAAAAAAAAAAAAAAAAAAAGAAAGAAAAAATGTAAACAGATCGAAATTGTTCTCTTGCAGAAAATTACTTGGCCGTGTTCAGCAAGGCAAACGTTGAGGTGCATCTCGCACTATAGAGCTGAACGCTCGCCCAGAGGGAGGGATGGAGTGATATCAGATTGGAATCATTACGGAGGCGAACACTCGTCATGTGCACTATATGAAAACACTGGAGCAATTTGGATGAAAGTGTGTCCTTCACGGAAGAGGTTTGTGACATAATCTCATTTAACGCATGAGAAAACGGTATGATTAACGCTAGCGACGCATCGATACTGATACTGCCATCAGGTATCAGTATGATATCGTGCTTAATTATTCGTACTTGCGCTGATGAACAGAAGACACCAATCACAGTATATACCTTACTAAGAATATACAAAACTTTAGATAAAATATCTTTAGAAATATCTCTAGATAAAACATCAACAATGAAATATTTTTCTTTGTTAAATATCAACACATTTTGATCGGTTTATTATTAGCCTTTAATTACATGTAGGTTTATTCATCACAGAGTTCCAGCTTCAAGGCGGTGCTATTACTGTTTAGTGGCCTCCTTTCGTCCATGTTTATAAGAACACGGTGTGTCATACAACATCTGAGAACCGCATCACAACCACAATTTGACAAAGCTGTAGAGAGAGTGTGTGATTTTGGCATGCTGGTAGCTAAATGGGAACTAGACGCTTGCTTTACCACTTAGAAGCAAACTTTGGAGAGCAGACCGATCAAGCTGAGAGAGTACATTTGGTAAGGTGAAGATTTAAAATGTATTGTTCAGCATCGTGTGAACGATTCCTTCACTAAACTGCCTTGTTAACATCAAAGCATGGAAAGCTTGTGGTAAGCAATATGGCAAAAAATATCATACTGTGACATCTGAAAATATTATCATGATATTTGGTTTATGACCCATTCATTCTGGGCTAGAGACTGAAACAGGTGGAACAAAAAACAAACAAACAAACAAACAACAAGGCCTTGACAGTTAATCAATGACTTGATGCGGAGAATATCTATAGTATAGCTATAAAATGACTGAGCCATAATGATCCTGTTATCCTCAGGAAAGTGCATCATGATCTTCATATCCTGAAAAATCAAAATCACATCATCGTGCCTTAATAAAAGCTTCATCAGTCATCAAGCTGCGAGCTTTTAATATCAACACACGTCTCGCTCAGACCTTCACACCGAGTGTGTTGTGTGCGTTAATTGCTACGTCACGTATTTCCTAACTACGTCCACATAAACACGGCTTTAAGAGAAATTAAACCGGCGCTACTGTTATGTGGAGCATGACCCAATTACCCTGCTGTCTACCAGCGCAGAAGAACGGAGACTTAAGAAATTTATCTGGAGGATAAACGGCCACGTTTCCCCCCCAAAGCTATAATTCCATTTGACAGAGTTATGATTGTTATCTCTGTAAATCAGGTCAATTTAGGAGATGAATTCCATAACACCTGGCTATAGTAACCTTCCTCATAATGAATTCCATGTAATGATTCGTTTTAGCGATTGGCCCCAGGCGCAAGCGATTCAACCTCAATTACTGCGAGCGAGCAGCCCAATCCGAGCGCTCGCACACCACCACGCTTTGAATTGCAAAGCAGGTTGACTCTTTTCATGAGGTGTCTCTGTAAAATAGCCCCCACCCCCTTGCACACACACACACAGTTCATATGCCTTTTTTTTTTAAAAATATATTGAAAAATAAACCTGATTCTGATTTCTTCTTAACATCCGTTGCAATATTACAGTAATGAGGGCACACGGAGGGGAAAAAAAAAACAAAACCTTGCACTGATTCACTGCCTGATGAAAAATGCTGTGTGAGATTAACATGGCAATCAGCGTTGCCAATTTGAATACACATAACTAAAAAGAAATAACACACACACACACACAAACACACACACACCATCTGTCCAAGTCCTGACTCCATTCATCAGTAGTACTACAGGCACAAGATGCCTTTAAAAAGATACGCACTGCACGAGCCAATCAGAGCACGCTTCCTATTTCGGGTCGTGCCCTTTTGAAGTGAATGGCTCCTCTGTGCACCTCAGCGAGGAGGAAAATGCCAACAATCTGTGTCCTTTCAGTTGAGGTATTTATGTAAATGCGAGGCTGATGAGAGAATTAGCTCGCATTCATATTGAACGGTGTGACCAAAAACTGTCCGCTCCATCACTTCGGCAATAAATGGTGAGGAATCAAAAAATATGTGCAAAGGCAGACTAATTTACAGCACTAATATTTCATAATGAAACAAAAAAAAAAAACTTTCCCCTTTGATCAGAGTAAAGTTGACTGATTTAGTGTTAGGACACTGGAATTGTGATCATTTTTCATCACTGGTCTTGATGCTCTGATTTCATACTTGGAATAAATGTTTATCGATATAGCGGAACACACCGACGTTTGGTTAGCTGTGATGCTATGTGTATTTACAGTGTAATTTCAGTCCTTTCTTAGTAACTAACCACTGAATCTGATGGAAACAATGTTCCTGAGAATTTTCGTTCATTTTCCTCGTAATCATGCCCTGGATTTGGTATGTAAAAGACTTAACCGCGTTGCTCTAGCTGACTAAACCGTTAGCTACTTTAGCCTCTGTGTGAAATGTATCCTGGTTACACTTTGAATGCAGTTAGTACTAAAGAACTTTTTTTCCAGGATATATCTGCTTTTCTAACAACATTCAACATTTACAGCAGCAAGTAGCCAATTAAGTTTTATTCTTTTTTTTTTTTTTTACATTAGCTTTATTTCTCCTCCTTCTCGCAGTTATAAAATCTGACCTTGTAGAAGTTTTATAATTGAATCCTGTTAGGTTTTAAAAAGGTTTAACTGCTTTGCTAGCATCTACTTACAAAACGTTCACATCACAACAGATAACAGGTGGGGAGGAAAAAATGTCCTCATGTTGTAACACGATATCATAATATTTTGGCCACATCACCCAGCACTAGATTAACTTCCTTGCTCGTCTAATCGAGCCGGTTAATGCACCCTCTGCGAGGCGTAAATCAATAACCAGCTTCTCTTAATGAGAGCAAAACTGATATATTGTCAGACTTATGTAACTATTTATGATCATTAATTTCTCATGCGTCAAACAATAAACAATACTTTGAGTACAATGCTGTGTAATATTGTTGCATAGGATGCTGCAAAACATCACTACCTCTATTTTGCATTCATGAAAACCTTCAATGCCTATAATTTAATGTCCCAGTGTAACAACGCTCACTAAATTAATGGGTTTAAAAAAAACAAGAATGAAACCAGCTCAGAGATGATTTACACTTTTTTTGGTTTATCCATCAATTTCTAACTCTTATTTTTTAAAGGTTTGTTTGATTTTTTTTAGTATACTGACTTACTCCAAGCTTACAGATTAAGTATGTTGATAATCTATACTAAATTTGTAATCTACAACACATTTTGTGAAGTCTTCCAGACAAACAGTGACAGTGTGGTTATAGATCAATGCCTTTGATTGAGAGAAATGTTTAAAATATGACAGCAAAGAGATGCGAACTTCATAAGTTCACGCAGAAATGATGATTTATTGCAATCAATTGAAATAATTGCGATCAGAACAAAAAAGCTTAGGCAGCTGTCATGCTACACAGCTCTGATTTCTTCCCATGCCTGTATTTTGCTCATTACAACTCTTTATTCACTTGGTGGGGATTTTCCTGCTTGTTCTCCGTCTGTCTATCTGGTGAGACATGAAGGACCTCGTCGGGAACAAAAAACGCTTTACATTTGTAGAACAAAGACCTCCCCATGGATTCCATTAGAGTTGCTTGAAATGGACAAATCATCATAATGATGTTACATTGCTGCTATTACGACTACTTCATACCTAGCAATATAATAAAAATAAAAAAGGCATCAGTGAATAAATCTTGCTCATGATTAAGCACTGACCTGGAACATAGAAAAAGGCTGCATAATGCATCATTTGGTGATCATCAACACTAAAAAGACATCAGAAGGAAGTTTTCTGTAGGTGTTTTGAATAAAAAAAAAACATCCTAAACGATATATAATCGGGTGGCAGTGAACTGTCGTTATTATTACAGCTCTGAGGGTGTGATGAAACCGTCTGCAACAGGAATTTAGCACAAGGTCAAATTACCCAAATTTAGCAGATATCTCTGGTGTGCATCATCACCTCCTTCGGATTCTGACGATTAGCTTTTAGGGACGTTTTAGACCGCTATAAAGACGACCCAGTGCAGGACAGCGAAGAGTTAAAAACTGTTCGGTGACTGCAGCAAACTGGTGGAAGTAAGTCATCACTTTTCTGACACTCATATATTCTGTGAAACTGTACACCTCTGCGGAGGTAAACCTGCTTTCCACAGCGAGTGTGTGTCTGGTCTAGCACAGACCGGCAGAGAAGAGAGGAAACAGAGCAGGAGAGTGTGCAGGTGTGACGAGGCCTTATGTAACCCTGCTGCTCTTCTAGTTTCACTGCAGAGAGCAAAGGAACCTCAGTAGGGAAGAAGCTATTCGGTTACTTTTCAACATCGGACCAATCCATCCTTAGATCTGTTACTCAGAACAGACTTCGGATCTGTATATATATATATATATATATATCTCAATTTTATGCAACATAATTCAGGCACAGAGCTGAGCAGTTAAAGGGAAAGGGGCTTAGATTTGAACCTGGTTACTAATGCATAACTTTAAAAAACATTCACTCTTCTTTCTGCACTACATCTTTCCTTTCTTCTTTCTGCTGCTAGATCCCCATTTTTTGCTAATAATTCCCAACCACTATCCAGATCTCCCAGTAGCACACAATAGCTGACAGCTAATGATGGTGAAGGCTAGCACATCATACACAAGTCTAGTCACCTTGCAGACGAGTTATGGAAGAATGACAAATTTCACGTGACATGAAACAGAGCCTGAAATCAAAACTGACCCTTTTGTTGCCTTACCAATCTGTGTCACTGTTTAAAATACATAAGAAACGATCAGAATCGATCACTTCAGACGGGATTGGCTTCACCGTGTGGCGTCTGTAATAACGTTTGCTCATCAACCGTCTTGATTGCATCACACAGCGTGTACGTAGTACAGAGAGAGAGGAAGTACACAGAGTAAGGTGTTGAGAGAAAGAATTCATCTCTTTGTGATTAGGGAAGTGGATACGTGCAATAGGTAAATAAATACGGCAAGAAAAAGCAGGCAAAAAACTTTTTTTCCCCCCCAAAACGCAAGAGGTGGCAAGAGCCTACAAAATCATTGATGTGTCAATCCAGACGAGACTAACGTCACCAGACAACTGCAGAGCTGGCCAAAAAAGTTTTTTTTTTTATTATTATTTTTAATTTTCTCAGAGGAAATGTAGAAATACGCCGACGTGGTCCATCCCAGAGGAGCGCCTGCAATCACAGCAGAGTGCCTGCACATGATGGGAATGCAAACGACTCCAGATCCGTATGGAAATTTAACCCTGCCTGAATAGGGCCGTGGTTGTATTTATCATCAAAACACAGTGACACCCGGACACCTGTTGTGATTTTTAGGGTCAGTATCAAATTATAATAGAGCAATAAATGGTTGAGTTTCATTTCTGTAACTTCCGGTGCCTCGAAAAAGCAATCGTAGAGCCATTGCACTCAAAAATATGACGTTAGATTATGGAAGATAAGCATGCAGATTTCAGTTTTGACTCACAATCTGCTCAGGTGCAGAAATGACAGAGCCTTGCAGTGGTGATGCAGTAACCACATGTAGTGTAAGATCGTGAGATCGTGAGAATTTTATTGAACAGAAAACGATGTTGCTTGGATGGCTTTTTTAGCTAAAAAAAAAAAAAGTATTACCATAGAGGAAACCCGGTGATTAGAAAACAAACATCTGATTCCAGTTTCATAATTTTTGTTACATTTTCTGAAATCATCAACAACGCATGGATTTCTTCATGGATTTCTTCAAAAAGTAGACAAGACTTACCTAAACCTAAACTCAGTCCCAACATGACGCTGAGAACGACAACGCTCTCCTATAGAGTACGTAACTGAAAACCTATTTAATGCTAGTTTTATTTCTGATTGCTTGTACTGGTCTACAACTTGTCCCTACAAGAAGCAGGCAACCAAAACAACCAAACCCAGCAACTGCGTGTACAAACAAGATATCCGGGGCATTCGAAGCCAGAGCCAGGGCCATTTAGAGTCAACGGAGCATCTATAAAAGTTCACTGCATTTATTTTCTTTTCAGTTCTGGCTATTCAGCTCTACATTATACACAAACACCACATCAGACGGACCTGCAGCAGGAAATCATTGCGCTCCTTTTCCGAGGGCGGATCACGCCAACTTCAGCTGCTGAAGCTCGTCTCCTGCTCGCTCGTATCTAGCACGAAGAATGAGCGTTCGAGCTAACTGGGTCGGGTTTTCAACTCAAGGCTTACTCTCTACCTAAACCAGAATGACGTGGCTTCAGAAAGCTGCAAAGGTTTTTGTCCTTCACTTCCAGCCATATTGAATACCACATCATGTGTGTCCAGATATAAAACCTGAAAGCGGTATATGTTTTTGCTGCGAGACCATCACCATATGTTAGGTTTCTGTTTTAACACCAGTACAATAAGAATTTACACAGAAAAACATTACATAAAAACACATTTTAAAAACTGCTGGCAGTCATCGATCTGTTGAGGATTTCTGCAAGGAGACGTTTGCTTAACGGTTATGGAAGGAGTTTTGCTTCGAAACAAGTAAATCTATAACTTTTTGACAACATTGTCTGGCATGAGAGAGTCTTTTTGTTTTCTGGTTTCTCAGCATTATGACAAGCTGCAGGGTTTATTTTTTTTTTATTTAGAGAGAGGAAAAAGGAGACTGGTGAAGGAGCTGTTTATAGCTGTTATAACAAGGGAAACTAACATGACGTTAAATGGAATTATAAACGGATTGAAAAGTATGACATGTTGTCTTTTTATAAGTTTTTGTTCGTTTTTTAAATCAACACTGCAGAACATCCCAGCATCTCATACACTATTCAATTAAGAAAGGGTATTTTTTTAAATAATCAACATCAGAATACTGCACGAGATACTATAAGAAAGCCATGATCCTGAGTTCTGACGTTAATTCTTTCCAAAACAATTCTGCGACGTTTTTTTCTAATCATGACATGTGCAATGCTGCTTTCAAGATTTGAAGATCTTGTCCGAAATCCGGCCGGCTTTGTACCCAAGTAATCACGCTCGACATAATGCGCTGCTTTTCTGTTTAAGACGGCGAGCCCATCTGCTCGGTTCAACTGATCTGTTCTGCTACAATGTCATCCCTTCTCTCTCTCTCTCTCTCTCTCTCTCTCTCTCTCTAGCTCATCAGGTATTATACTGACATTTCCATGCGTTCATCTGGCAGGTGATTTAATCCAAAACCTAGAGTGAGACAGAACCCGAGCAGGGCACTGCTCAGGACTCTGAGGTTCGACTCTGACTTTGTTGGGATTTCAAACTTAAAACCTTAGAACCAGAGTTATATCACTGACTCAAGACTGGTGACCATGACTGAAGGACAGAACCACCGGTACTAACTAAAATAACAGTCAGATGTAAACGAAACACCCGGCTTTGTTTAAGATGGATCCTTATTTAGTTTTTTTTTTTTAAATAGATGTGTTTTATGTACAGTAGATAAATGTTTGTACTGTTTATTATTTTACAGTTATTTCTAATAATTATTGGGGTTACACATTTTTTTAAATAGCCAATTTTCAACTTTGGGTCAATTGTTACTTCAACAGGTAATAAGTAAAAACATTTGAAGTGCTTGAACATTTCCAATTTGTTTTCCTCAAAGAAACATCAAAAATCGCTGTAGCTAGTCAAAACTGCAAAGCTAACATTAAAGTGTACCCCAAGGTAAACAAGCAACACTACAATATGCAAAATAAATAGACAAACAAACAAAAACAAATTGACAAAATTAATGAGGCAATGTTTAATTGAGAGACATCTGATGCACACTTCCAGACAGGCTAACTGCTAAATTAGCCATGATTACATAATAATCTGTAGTTTCTCTCTAAAGCTGGAAGGAATATGAGGAGAAGCGACAGCATCGTGCTCACGGAGATGTCGGAAAGGCTCACAAAATAAAATAATTATAACATTCCTGTCTTCCTTAATGTAGCCAAATCCTAGCAGATATGTTGAGCGTGTGTGAGTGTGTGAGTGTGAGAGAGAGAGAGAGAGAGAGAGAGAGAGATCTTGCTTCCTGAGCAATTATAACCTGCTTTTCATTTTCTTTTCTTCGATATACAAAACGGACAGATAAACCAGGATGGGCACCACATCCTGTAGCAGGAAAACAAGAATCAGGCCCAAGGAGTCACATGACTCTATACGGTGCGAGCTGGAGTCAGATTACAAGGTGTGTACATGTAAATAAAAGCCAAGAGGTGTGTTTGCTGACCAAACGTCATTCGATGCCCGTTTTTAACTGCACAACCTCTACTTTCACTTAAAGTTGAAGAACGACGTTATGATGCCAACAGTATCAGGACATCACTTTCTAAACAAGATTAAAACACTGTGTTTGCATGCAATTAACTAAAAAGTGCTAGCTAATTTAATACAATAACATATCCATCACTAGTTTGCTAATTAAGTGCATTAACACAAAGACAATCAAACAAGTTAATTATCTAATTATTATCTTCTAACAAAGATTCTAATGTTTGCCGTCTCAACATAAGCTGTAGTTTAAGTCGTGAGCTGTGGGGTTTTGTCTTCACATCACACCTAAAAAGATATTAATTGAATCTAGTGTCTATTTTTTTTTTGACGCTTTATTTTACAGCATCGGTTTTTGGTCCTAATTCTGAAAGAAAAACTGTAAACAAAGTTCATGTTATTACTCTGCAGCAGGCAGTGGGATTCTAGCTGTACAGCTACATAATACATTAAATCTTCTGCATAAATCGATACGGAGTAACATCTCGTCTGGTTGAGTCGGTTAACAAGCCCAAAATATTAAATAATTATAATAAAAATAATGATAAGCACAATCCGCTTGTCCTGAACAAGATTACTTGATTCCACAGCCAAAGCTACACATTGTTTCCAAATGTTTTATTGTAGCCGGGAACTTAGCGATCTTCCAACTCAACGATTTTTGTAGCAGGAAATGAAACAAATAAATCTCTTAACTGAAGCTTTTCTTCAGATGCTAGAAACAGGGAAATGTGTAAATGTGATTATACATAACTATAACAAATCAGATCATGAATTAGTCTGTTGAAGTGAGGAAAATAGGGCTGGGAAAGTTAACGCGTTATTATTGCGTTAACTCATTAATTCATTAACGCTGACAAATATTTTATCGCGCGTTAACGCACTTTTTATTATTTTGTAAATTATTTAAAAAGTCTGCTGCTCACTGGCTCTGAATATGAACACACAAACAAACGACGGGTGACGGGAGGGGTGGGATCTCGTTTCGTATTGGTTTGGGATAAAGGTGATGACGTGTGTCAAGCAATGAGAGCATTTGGGATGAGCGGAAGTGTAGTGCGGTGCAGACAGGTATCGGAGAAGAAGTAGAAGCGGCGGATAAACAAACACGCAGGCAGGCACAGAGAGAGAGAGAGAGAGAGAGAGTGTTAACTCGCGTAAACTCATGACAATCATGCGATTAATCGTGATTAAATATTTTAATCGATTGACAGGCCTAGAGGAAAATAAGTAAAATACTAACAGGGATGAGAAATACGACGATGATCTCGCGTCATACACTTTTTTTTGCCATATTCTCTATTTATACATTTTTACTACAATTACAAACTAATTATGAATCCTACAATATAAAATAAATAAATGTTTCATTTACGTTTTTCTTTATAGCAACACTACAGTCTCTTAGAAAACTAAGATTGAATGTGGCATACATCTTGTAGCATAGAAGTACCTCCTTTTTTAAAAATCACGTCACCCATAAAACAACATATTTGGATTTTTTTTTTCCCCTCCACAAAATCTCTTACAGATTTCCATATTTTTCCACAACACAGAACACAATCTATACATCTGCACATAAACAAACTGGTGTCATCAAACTGATACACCAAAAACCACAAAGCACAAAAAAATAATCAGTTGCTTCTCCCAAGCAGCGTCTCTCATCAAGCGTGCCAAACTCTGAACTCTACAGACGTTAAACTTTCTGCGATTTGCGTTACAGAAATACACAGTGTGTGTGTGTGTGTGTGTGTGTGTGCTGGGCTCAGGATCACACTCGACACACCGCCTATTTATTGCTGTGCACACATTTTATTTTTGGTACAGCTGTTACTTAATCATCTCCTGCTAAAAATTCTGCAGAGATTTGCACGTTTGTTAGACTTTTCTATCTCTCTGTATATTTTATGTCACTCTTAATCCATGTGTGTGTGTGTGTGTGTGTTGGAAATTGATTATTAAACACACCTGACTTCTGTGCTTACTTGGAAAAGCGCCACACGCTCTCACGTTTTTTTTAACCCCTTTTGAGTTGATGCTGACGAGAGAAATCGTTATAATCACTCTTTTAAAAAGGAATTACGAAGAAGAAGAAGAAAATGGGAGCTGATCTTAAAACAAAGTCAGATTTCATCTTCTGAATCGGAATTATTTAATAAGTTGTGTGAGGGATATTTTACAACATTAAGGGTTTAAAAGACTCGTAAACACACACACACACACACACTTATTCCCTTTCTACATTGTTTTGATGGCAAGGAATAAACAAACATGGGGGTCTGTTGTCATAAGAAAAAAAACCCAAAGAGTGTTGAAGTGGTTTATTCCTCAACAACAATTTACTTTTTATTCCTTTATAGTTACATTTAATGTTGTGTAACATCCATTAAGATCCTGGTATCAGCCTGTTATGTTACAGCAGCCATAAACAGTAGTTCCATCTCTTTTTCTCTCTTGTTACAGCCTTACTTCTTACCAACATTGAGAACTCCTTCCATATCAGTGATGTTTGGTAAATAAGTTTTAATCCATTTCTGTTGTCACGCAAAGCATCTGGTGTACAAATCCCTGTACTGTGTTAATGAGCTGATACTATAGATGTGTTTTTCCCCAACAGAAATGCTTTCTCCATATGGCCTGAAAAGCAAGGGTGGGCAGGATATCATATGTTCTCTCCTGTCAATCAGAGCTATACTAGCCAATCGTGTTTGTCTGTGAGTATGGGGAAGAGAGCAGGGGTTTTTTTTCCCCTTTAGGTATGCTACAATTTTTTCCCCAGAAAGCTCTTTACAGTCCAACTGTGTTACAGGAGTTCTAAAAAAGAAAAAAAAACATCACCATACTATGATTGACACTGACATTTCTCTCTCTCTCTCTCTCTCTCTCTCACATACACACACAGGTGACAAAACTACAAAGAGACAAACTAAAGTTCTGTGTAGAACTGGCTTTCAATACACCATGTATTTTCAGCCAGCCCCACATTAAAGTCCATGTAGCACAACAGCATCAGTGACATTATTAAATAATTCAATAAAAACAGCTATAGCGACACTACGGAACTATAGATTTAGCCACTCAACACGTCCTTATCTCCTTATCCTTACACCGTCGTATTGTTACCCTTCATAAATCAGCAAGGCCGTTATTCATCCTCCGTTAACCGCCCCGGAGGACCTCGAGTGCTTCTCCACATCTGGCATTTCAGAGCTTTTAAACTGACGCCGATAACGCAGCGTGCAGAGAGTGTGGAGCTTGGACGCCCTGCCGTCTGTTAACATTTTTTAATTTCGGGATTTTTAGCACGGGTTCGTAAGGATCGGTGTCCCCATGAAACACACTGGCATGGTGTCTACACCAGCTGGATGCTCTTATTATGTGAATGTCAACTTCTGAAAGTAATGAAAATGCAACGAAATGTTCTCAGCTGATAGCATCCAGGCATGATATCGACTGCATTAGGCACCTTCCGTGTTCTCACTGAAGTTGGTATTTTCAGATGTTCAGAATTTGCACAGTAATTTCAGGACTGTATGCTGCGCTTCTGTATCTCCAGGAGGTCCTACAGCAAGAGGATGATTGAGGAGGAGAAGGAGGAGGGGGAAAAGTAGGCAATAAATACTGGAACATTTCATTCAGATGAAGATTGGTTTAAAACACAAAATTCTCTCTCTCAAAAAAAGTAAATATCAACAAATACAGCATTTAGATTATAAACACGGTTCCAGCTTGTTGAAGCTGGGTGAAGCCCAGTGATGTGACCAGCATTTGTTACACGCCAAAAGCATATGATAATTATAAACCCAAAGACGACAACAGCCAAAAAACATAATGTAAAAGTGAGGGGGTGACTTTCATCTCAACAATTGTAACTAGTGAAAGGATGAAGAACGATGAGGAAGACAATGAACACGTTTCTAACTCAACAAAGACACACTTCAACCCTCTGAATAAATGCCTGCATCAGTCTAGACGGCATGAGGAACACAAAGTTCTGACAGACAAAGCTGTTCACATGCAAACTCTAGCTAGCCTGTGAGGACCTGGGTATTTCTCATTCGTTTAATCTCGCCTCCTCGTTTCCTACACTTGCTGCTTAGCTCCTCCCACTGCTGAAGAAAAACGAAAAGGAAAAGACAACAAGAGGAATCATGAACATCCGGGACTGAAACGTTCACGCTCACTGAAGCGTCACTTCGAGCAACTTTTGCGAATTTGCATGTTGAGAATGTGTTTCGTAGCTGAACTTACTTTAAAAAAGATCTGCCTGTGTACACAGAACACTGTGTGTGTGTGTGTGTGTGTGTGTGTGTGTTGGAAAAGACCAAACATCGCAGGTGAAGCAGGGAGGGAAGAAAAAGCCAACTTACCGTCTTTGAGTCCAGTTCGTGGTGCGGCTGAGCTAGGACTTTATCTACACTGGCTGCGTCAGCAAACGTAACAAACCCGAAGCCTCTGTGGAACAAAAACCAAGACACAGCACATAATGAGACGGTAAAGAGGAAGAAGAGAAGGCACACATTTCATCATTGCATCATTTCATCATTTATCCTGGTGAGCAGGAGCAACACACCTAGTCTAAAAAACAGCACAGTTTCACAGTGTATAAGGAAGTTACAAACATGTTAGTGGTGTGAAAAACGAATAAACAGTGGATTTTAGTAAGATATGGGGCAATTACAAGTGGGGGTGGGGGGGTCAGGATACCAAAAACGGGATGAGAACTACCCGAGTAAGGAATTTTCTGGATAGACAGTAAAAGACACTAAATTAATTTTAATCAGAATTTGGAAAGTAAGCGGTGAGGTAATTGTCTGATGACACACTGTGACTAACCGTGAAACTGTGACAACATAAAGATGCTAAAGCGCACACACACACACACACGTCAGCCTGCATTAGACAGCAGCTTTTGCATGGCCGCTTTTTTCTCTCCCCTTGATGTGACTGTCAGTGCAACACAGAGCAGGTCAGGATGCTTTAAATATAGCAGCTATCAATGCTCAGCTCTGAAGAAGCCACTCGGTGTGTGCAGAAAAGGAGGACACTGCTTGCACACACACACACACACACACACACACACACACACTACAATTGCTGTACAGTCCCCAAGTCAATGTCAGCCTGCATTAGAGCAGCAGCTTTTGCACGGACGGCTCTCCGTCTGCCAGCGAAATACAAGGCAGGACTCCAAGGTTGCCAGATTCAAAATAATTCCCACTTAATCTGACACAATGTGGAGATTCACCTGCTCAGACGGACCTGATCCAACTCGTGGCTTGATGACGATGTGTGTGAGTGCAGAGAAATCAGAGTGCCAAATTAAACGTTCCAGACTGGAGAATTTTCTTTCACATCATAGATTTTACATTATCCATTGAAAGAAACATCAACAAATAAATTGTTGAATTGTTAATGAAAAATTATCAGCATTTTGATGAACGGTTACGGGAAAGGATATATTTTAATTCTAAAATTAAAAATCATGCAAGATACATATTATGCATGTGATCAAGCCACAATTTTTAATTTGAGGATGATTTTTTGGCCAATATATATATATATATATATATATATATATATATATATATATATATATATATTTAATATCACAAATCATGGCACTTTTTTTCTTTTCTTTTTTATCACACCAGGTGTGTGCGTTTACATTTCACCTGGAAAAAAAAGTTCGAGTATTTGGTGCATCTTGCAGCTTTTATTCTACAAAAAACTGGCAACCCATGTGGGACAGTGAAAATATACCTTTCTGGATCTCAGCTGTGGCGTGCTGCATGTTCGGTGTGCAGAAAGGAGGACAGCACACATGCACTACACACACACACACACACACACACACACCCCTCTACAACGTAAGGTTGCAAGTCAATGTCAGACTGCATTAAAACAGCAGCAGGGTTTGCACTGAGCTTTTCTCCCAGAGCAACATGGAACTTGAATAATACCTCCAGCACTGGGTCAGTCTTACTTTGTGCAAATAACGGAGCAGCTTTATTTTCAATAATAACTATGATAATTATGATGATTCCTGGATTTACCTTGAGCGTTTGGTTGTGGGGTCTCGCATCACCATGCATTCTCTGATCTCTCCAAATTTGCTGAAATAGTCTCTAAGGCTGTCTGCGGACGAGCAGAGACAGAGGGATAGAGAGGGGGAAAAGACAGAAGAGAGGAGAAGCGGGTCAGTCCTTCTAGCACTGCGCGTAAAAAAGCGCCCCTCTGTGCGCTGTGCGCGCGCAGGGGTCGAATAGAGGACTCCGGGATAAACAGAAAAATATACACTGTACACACACACACACACACACACACACACATCTCCATTTATAATCTCCTGTCATATCCGAACACCAGCTTTACACAGATAAACATAAAGGTCATGCTTTACCTGGTGAGGTCTGCCAACTCAGGCCACCGATAAACATTTTGCTGCAAGAATACACAGAAAAAGAAGAAAAAAAAGAGAAAGAGAGAGAAAAAGAAGTGAGTTCCAGTTCCAGGTGCGAGATCGGCCATGTTTCTGAACGTGTAGCGTTCACTTATTCTTAATTAAAAATTACTCTTTTTAAAAGACAAAAAAAAAGAGAGAGATACAAGTTGCATTGTGGTGCCAAAAATATCTCGAGATTGTAAAGAAAGCAAGTAAGCAGACAAAGCCGCCGTGTGTGTGTGTTTATGTGTGTGTGTGTGTGTGTGTGTATCCGGAAGGACTAACGGGGACGCTGTCGGCGCTATGAAGCCCGTCTCTTCGCTTTCATTTCACGCCGATAAAAAAATTTAACCAAAAAAAAAAAACCAGCCCACGAAAGAAAAAAGGACAGAAGTCCCAGGCGCTATGAGCTGTGAGCTTACCCCGGGTCATGCTGTGTGTCGCTCGGGCTTCCGGACGTGGCTTGGCTCCCGTCTCCATCCATAGCGCTGTCTCACAAAAAAACTACAGGGCAATAAAACTACGAGACACACACACTCTCTCTCTCACACACTCACTCACACACACACACACGCACTCACTCTCTCTCACACACACAAACATACAGAACGGAGAGAGAGGGAGGGAGAGAGAGAGAGAGAGAGAGAGAGAGAGTGGGACGAGGCGCAAACAGAAGCGCAGGAGGAATATTACCGAAGCGGGAAGGCAAAATCGTCACACGTGGGAATCAGGCTCAGCCTCCTGCTCCAGCCCCGCCCTCTAACGGCCAGCAGGAGGGGGCGTGGTCAAAACGTTTGACGTCAGGAGCGAAAACTCTCCGCCTTCGGAAGAGGAGGACTCGGGAAACCACGCCCCCTGTCGGTAGAAATATAAAAAGAATGTTTACTTTCTTTAATCCAGTTTCTGTTTATTACCTCATAATGCCTGTAAACAGCTGTACAGAGTTCAAAACCCCAATCATGACGTTTTAAAAAAAATCAGTCCATTCAACTCAAACCCATAATGGAAATGAAAGTGGCAAAAGCAATGCATGAAAAATAAATAACACTAATCAAATCTGTCCTGGTTTCTGGTAGTGCTCTGATGTACAGAGTTAGACCGTGTGTCGAAAAACTCAGGAACATATTGAGCAAAATCTGGCAAACGTCATACAGCGTGATACAGAAAAAAAAAACATGGGCAGAGAGTGATGATGAACATTGCTGTTACTAATAATTACAAAATTATAAAGTGATTTTTCAGACACCACGTATTTGTGACAAGATTTGTGCGTAAATCTGAATTTATTGCTCTTAAGAGCATTGATTGCTCTTGTTTAGTTGATTCAGTGTGATTAAATTGATTATTCATTCGTCTGTAAATATTTATCCTGGCTCCAGAGTCTCTCTTGGGAACGCCGTGCACAATGTAGGATCAACACCCCGGATGGGATGCCATGTAGTTTGTGGAGGTGGGAGGAAACCCATAGAAAACTACACAGACAGTAACCTGAGCTCTGGATTGAATGTAGGGCCGTGGAGCTGTGAGGTGCTTAACGCTACCTGCTGCAAAACACACGACTATATTAAACATGCTTGTTCTAATACGATCGTTTCTGAAGTAAGAGCTCGTTCCCGGGGGCTTGTACGGCAGATGATCTGCAACGTTTTAAGACTTATAATAAACAGATTATAAAGTGTTTTTTAATACATTTTTCTAGCAGGACATGTAACATGTATGGAAGGAGTCTCGTCAATGCATCTAAAAAAATCATTTTAAGGGAGAATCTGATGAGGGAGCAAATGATCGTAGCTGCTATAACATAAGCAGTTAAAGGAACTAAGTTGTTTTGAGGACATTCCACAGTATTAAATAAATTACATAACTACAACTGGGTAACAAAGCTGATGCAAGATGTAAAAAAAAAAACTTTAAGCAGGTAATATATCACACTAGCATATTGTGTTTTGTCTTACTTATTTTACATTTGGTTTTTGGTCTGTTGAACATAGTTGTTTTGTTTTGTTTTTCTCAGTGACTGCATATAAACGTACATGCAGAGCGGATCACTTTTTAGACTTACAGTGTTAGAGGAGAGAGTTTTTTTGCCAAATAGACCTGAATAGGATAGATGTTCAGCAGCTGTGGGCGACACACGCCTAGTTTTCCATCACATCACCGTGCAAGTGAGAGCTCAATTAAAGCAGGATGCTCAGTGGATTTTAAGTCATGCTACAGTGATTGCTGTTTATTTCCTCACTATAGCCGGGGAGACGAATGTGAGGAGGAGGACGACGACGCTTCCAGCCAGAAAGAGAGAGAAAGATGGAAGTGTGCTTGAAAATATACTTCGTAGCTGTGCTCCCAATACACCTGACGCACCTCAGCAGCTCATTAACAAGTCCTCCAAGAGGTCCAGAGTCGTGTTTTACACTGAAGTGTGCACTGCTGAGAGACTGAAGCAGCGACATGGAGAAAGACTCCTCAAAGTACTGTAAACCCACAGTTTTCCGCTCAGATTTCTGCAGTAGTCATCAGCGGGTTGTGAGTTCAAATCCCAAGACAGCCACAGTGACACACATGAATGAGATCCTTGACCTTCCATTGCACCACTATTTCCTCAGATTTTAGTAACATTTATAGTTTTCACCTCGAACTACATGTTTAATTGAATATATTCTGTATGCACATTCACATGTAAAGTCTTGTGTCTTGGTTTTTTTCCCCTTAGTTTACAACATTCATTGCATCTGTATATCTTTATAACATATAAATCTTTAAATTTCTCTAGATACATTAATTTAATTTAGAATGTTTGGATATATGAAATAATTATCAATACTGATTCACTTTTATAGTTTGCAGAGTTTTTTACCTCTGATATATATAATTTTTTACCAAGGTAGCATTTTGCTAACCAATAAAAAAGTTACATATTCTGCATTGCGGATTAAACACATTTTGCATTTTCACCCCCAAACCATTTGCTACTCAAATTTGAAAACTTTTCGATCACAATTTACTGATAAAGTTTACAATACTTTATTTATGTATTATTTTTCTAACACTTTTTTCAGGTTCTCTGTTCATACACTATATTGCCAAAAGTATTCGCTCACCTGCCTTGACTCGCATATGAACTTAAGTGACATCCCATTCCTAATCCATAGGGTTCAGTATGACATCGGTCCACCCTTTGCAGCTATAACAGCTTCAACTCTTCTGGGAAGGCTGTCTACAAGGTTTAGGAGTGTGTTTATGGGAATTTTTGACCATTCTTCCAGAAGCGCATTTGTGAGGTCACACACTGATGTTGGACGAGAAGGCCTGGCTCTCAGTCTCTGCTCTAATTCATCCCAAAGGTGTTCTATCGGGTTGAGGTCAGGACTCTGTGCAGGCCAGTCAATTTCATCCACATCAGACTCTGTCATCCATGTCTTTATGGACCTTGCTTTGTGCACTGGTGCACAGTCATGTTGGAAGAGGAAGGGGCCAGCTCCAAACTGTTCCCACAAAGTTGGGAGCATGGAATTGTCCAAAATGTCTTGGTATGCTGAAGCATTCAGAGTTCCTTTCACTGGAACTAAGGGGCCAAGCCCAGCTCCTGAAAAACAACCCCACACCATAATCCCCCCTCCACCAAACTTTACACTTGGCACAATGCAGTCAGACAAGTACTGTTCTCCTGGCAACCACCAAACCCAGACTCGTCCATCAGATTGCCAGATGGAGAAGCGCGATTCGTCACTCCAGAGAACGCGTCTCCACTGCTCTAGAGTCCAGTGGCGGCGTGCTTTACATCACTGCATCCGACGCTTTGCATTGCACTTGGTGATGTATGGCTTGGATGCAGCTGCTCGGCCATGGAAACCCATTCCATGAAGCTCTCTGCGCACTGTTCTTGAGCTAATCTGAAGGCCACATGAAGTTTGGAGGTCTGTAGCGATTGACTCTGCAGAAAGTTGGCGACCTCTTCGCACTATGCGCCTCAGCATCCGCTGACCCCGCTCCGTCATTTTCCGTGGCCTACCACTTCGTGGCTGAGTTGCTGTCGTTCCCAAACACTTCCACATTCTTATAATACAGCTGACAGTTGACTGTGGAATATTTAGGAGCGAGGAAATTTCACGACTAGATTTGTTGCACAGGTGGCATCCTATCACAGTTCCACGCTGGAATTCACTGAGCTCCTGAGAGCGACCCATTCTTTCACAAATGTTTGTAAAAACAGTCTGCATGCCTAGGTGCTTGATTTTATACACCTGTGGCCATGGAAGTGATTGGAACACCTGATTCTGATTATTTGGATGGGTGAGCGAATACTTTTGGCAATATAGTGTATTTAGACGGTTGTGAGTTCTAGTCTCATAACTGCTGAAAATCTGTTTCCTCCTATCTTAACTACCCTTAACTTATCTTATGATAGAACAACATATAAATATGAAATTTCAGATTTGATGTCAAATGTGACATTTGCTCAACGTCATGATGAGTGTTTCATTTGTGAGTGACTGCATGCCTTTCGATTCCTAAATAAACGTCTTCAGTTCTAACGGCCATGACACTTTGCTAACACTCGCTCAATTCCTCCATGACTGAAGCTTAAGATCCTGCAAACAATTCTGTCTGGTCCAAAAATGTCACTACCTGCATTCATTGACCCCATCTGACACGCTCCATGCTAATCTGCAGATCCGGCACCAGCAGGCCAGGAGTGTCGGGATGTGATCTAAATGACCAAATATTCCATATCTGACCATTTCGAAATTATACAAAGCATGTCTGTAGGTGTCGTTTAAGGATGCATCGTCACCCATTAAGTCCACGTGGCAGAATTGAATTTCTGTAACCTGGTGCTTTCCCCAAATATACACAGCCGCTCAAGCACAATTACAAAGGGTAATTATTGCTCTGAGGCTGCCAGTGTTCGCGCCGCAAATCAGAGAAAGATTACAGCGCATAGATCATTGTGCTTGTGACAGCTTCTGTGTTCAGTGGGGTGGAAAGGGAAAAAAACGTGAACGAGATGTTTATGGAGTATCTGTGTCTCTAACACTCCTCAGTGTTTAGGGCTGTTTGATCTTTGCACAACAGCCTCACAGTCACCGACCGAGATCTGTTCCAGGAGTAAGGTGATAACACATCAGCGCACTCTTCACTGAATATTAATGCAATCAGCTCGTGCTCGGCCATTAAACAGATTGCATATGCCATTCAAAGACCAGTGCTGGGTTTGTATTTATTTATTTATTTATTTATTTATTTATTTATTTATTTATTTATAGTAAAGCAGAATCCAAAAAAGTCCTGGGATATAACCTCATAACCTTCTGCTTGGCCCAAACCTTAAGGGAATACTCCTCTCTCTGTAACATCATTGAACATATAAACAGTAACTCTGAAAACTAAGAATTTTCAAATGTCCACATTCGGTGCCCAGTTTCTGGAATATGTAATGCAATACTTCTTTTACCAACAGCCAAGCCAGAGTCAAAACCAGTGAAATCACATTTTTCCACATTCTGATGTTTGATGTGATCCATAACTCTTGGTTCTTTAAGGTCTTAACCTGTATCTGTATGACTGTAAGACTAAAAGATCAGGGACAGACTGATATTCTGCAAAAGGTACATTGGACTACAAAAGGATCAGACCGCTGAGGACTGGGGTGAAGTCATTTTGTCTAATGAATACCCTTTCCGATTGTTTGGGGCGGAGAAGAAAAGGTGAGCTACATCAGTCCTGTGTCATGCCAACAGTAAAGCATCCTGAGACCATTTATATGTGGGGTTGCTTCTCAGCCAAAGGAGAGGGTTCACTGACAATTTTGCCTAAGAACACAACCATGAATAAAGACAAAACATCCTTCGAGAGCAACTTCTCCCAACCTTCCAAGAACAGTTTGGTAAAGAACAATGGCAGCATGATGGAGCACCTTGCCATAAGGCAAAAGTGATAACTAAGTGGCTCAGGGAACAAAACATCGAAATTTTGGATCCATGGCCAGGAAATTCCCCAGACCTTAATCACATTGAGAACTTGTGATCAATCCTCAAGAGGCGGGTGGACAAACTCCAAGCATAGATTATGCAAGAAAGGGTTGCTATCAGTCAGGATGTGGCCCAGAAGTTGATCGAGGTCTGGAAAAAGAAGGGTCAACAATGCAAATATTGACTCTTTACATAAACTTAATATAATTGTCAATAAAAGCCTTTGGCACTTTTTGCTTGTAATTATACCTCAGTATACCATAGTAACATCTGACAAAAAGATCTAAAAACACTGAACATTATATATAACATTTGTGCCATTCCCAAAACTTTTGGCCATGGCTGTACATGAAGTGGTGGTTACCTTTCCCTTAACAGAGAAGTGAACGTTAAAATAAACTCACTTATAACAGAAGTCTAAGAGCAGACATTAAGTTAAGAAAAGCATTTTTTTTTGCTGTTACAGAAAAATAATCAACTTCAGCATGGTGTCATGCAGCCTAGGTTAACTATTTTCCTAAAACAGCACATCCTGAAATATTTTATTCCTCTTAGACTACATTAATTTGCCAACAATTACAACTTACTAATGATCACATGGTACTTTTTTTTTTAAACCATTTAGAGTTATATAGATTTTAAGAATGTCCTTAATTGCTCAGGTTGTATTTGCTAATTCAGTGCTAGAAACTCCTCCCTGTTACACATCTAAAAGCTAAATGCAGCCATGCAACCGAAAGCCCACACAAGGGTAGGAATACCTGACAGTTTTGAGGAAAACGCTTCTTTTAATTAAAAAATAAAAAAATAAAAAAATAAATAAATAACGACAAAGACTTTCCTTCAGCTTAACGAGGTTAGTGTTAGCTTTAGGTACAGCATTGCATAATTAGCTGTATTAATAATTATGTCAGCCCACATAAGGAGAGTAAAACAAATATATGGCATGCACATAGGTTAACACAGCCTACTTTATATTTTTATAAAGCGCTTCTAGACAGGATTCTGTAACACCAGGAGCAGTATTTCAATGCATGACTCACAGCCAGTACAGAAAATAGGATTCTTTTCTAAGATTCATAGTAAATATGGCAGCTGGCGAGTATAAACAGCATGGCAGGACGGTTTATCACGACTGACTGCAAGACAGAATCCCTTCTTGTTAAATACAAAGAGGAGACGCTCTATTATTGTGCGGCAGGCGCATATTTCCGAAATGTGCCTCGCAGTCGCAGCGGCATCTGTGTTTGATTAATGAACGGATAAAGTATTTAAAGGAGGGTTTAATTTTTAATACCCTACATCTGTTAGACGGCCAGAACAGATCAATAAGCACGGCGTGCGCAAACCTATAAAAACTATGAGCAGCTTCCTCCTGCAAATGTGTTACTTTTCTGTTCTACACTCGATAATACTGAAACAGAAAAAGAAAAGAAAAAAAAACATGCAGCATAATAGGAACGACAAAAACGACAAAACTGTCTGGATGATGCTTTAATGTATTTTCTATTACAGGCCTTGCGTGGAAGATGTGCCCGTCGCCTCCATTAAAGGGTCAAGCTGATATGGTGAGGCGCCCCGGATGCTCGCGCGTTCTGCCAGCTTCAGCGAGACTCAAATTGGCCTCTCGCGCAGCACTCTGATGTCAAAGTAGCTCGAGACAGAGAAAAGCAGTAATATGTGGATGTCAAAGCACAATGAATAACTCAATGTCAAGAAGCATGTGTATGTGTGTGTGTATGAACGTGTTGGGCTGGCAGAAGTGTGTAGGCATGTGAAAAAACGTGATAATAGCACGGCTGTCATGTGGAAGTAAAGTTTTATTATCTCTCCTTATACGTATACAGTAGAAATCACATATAGAGAAGGACACTGTATGTCAAGTTGTCCATGTGGGTTTCCTCTTGGTATAAAAATGTGTGTGTTGACTCTAAATAAGTGGGAGCACGTAGTGCCACAAGCCATGGTGTCCCATGCTATGTCTATTTCCACATCAGGTTTAATCCCCAGAGCCACTGCAACCCTGATTAGCATAAAGGACTTAGCTCAGGTTCTAGTTTATTAACTGAACAATGCACAAGTGAAAGGTGTTTTGTAAATTTAAGAGAACACATACTCGGAAATCTAATAAATATCAGTTTCCATAAAGGATTGAGACCTCTGAGAATATGACTTAATTACGATACTTTCATTTGTCAGGTTGATTTTTCTTTTTTTTTTTTCTTTTTTCTCTGACTCATTTTTCACTGAAAATATTAAAATGTCAGTAATTGTTGTACCTGCACAAGTATGTGCAAGGAATGCTGTATACTAAATGCTTGCATTTCTTTACCAGCATACCCTCAATAACTGGACAGGTCCTTAGGAGTCGACTTTGAAGAGATCATTGCTATTTTTCCCACAACTACATGTAGGAACAGGCGTTGGTGCTGAATGGTGCTTTTCTGATTGAGTGAAGAAAGAGAAATGGCTTTTTTTTTTTTTTTCATCCAGAGAGTGAGGCCACTTATAATCTCTAGGTCTGTCAGACTACCAGACACGAACGGCTGAAGCGCCGTCTGAATCCAAACTTTTTATCTCTTGGTAACAGGGCAAATGCCTAGAAGGGTGGTACTATCAAATACAACTACCACTCTGGTATCAACCAATTAAATGAAATGTATTAACTAAACATCAGCACCGGGCAACAGAATTATGCAAAGCTAGACGCCTATCGATTGTAAACCCGGCAAAAGTAGCAGTATGTGTGGAATGAACTTCCCTTAGATGACCGAACAGCTGAGTCACTGGTCTCTAAAGACCGACCTCTTCCTGAAGTACTTAAATTAGCACTTTAAAAAAATATGTTGTCTGTCTGTATTTCTTACTCTATAATTTCTTACTCCCCATCAGTGTTTTTAGACTGATGGTATTCTTAGTCTCTTAGTCTGTGACCTAGTGAACCAGTATCAGGATGTATTTTTTGATAGAGCCTTCAAAGCCCTTCTGCAGTTTGCTCTGGATAAACGTGTCTGCCAAATGGCTTAAATGTAAACGTAAATATTACATCAAATACAGCCATGATTCTCAAAGCAGGGTTGGCGAAGCATAACCAGTCATTATATTATGGTACATATTTAAATAATACCCCTAATATTCGAAAATGATGTAATAAGGAGATCTATGAAATCTTTATTTAAGCCTCATATTTTAAGGGTCCCTGCTACAATAAATTTGAGCACCCTGATACAGAGAAGATAAAGGGTTTGACTACAGTAGAAAAGCTCTGACTACAGTCTTGGCCTACTTCCTCTAAACAAACTGCATAAACAGATTCACAGCATTACAAAAGACCAAGTGTGGTCTCACACCAGCAGTAAAATCTGACTTAATGATGACAAACGACGACTCTTACTCGCAGGCTTGCTGTTACGCAGTAAAAACCATTGGTGAAAGGACAGATATAATCTATTAAAAGACTTGCAGCATGACCACAAACCCAACCAAGCAGCTTGGTTCTATTTAAATCTCATTCACAGTCCAGCAGCACCGGAAAGGAAGTGTCACCGGCAAAAACACTGGCGTCTCTTAGGAGCATGGGGTTGTTGCCATGTGTAAAAATGGCAACTGTGTGAAATAAAATAGTGCATGGAAGTGGGCCAGGTCATATATTTGGCACGGTTTCTCATCCTGATATCCAGAAACTAGAGTACACTCTTGGGAAGAAAAGGGTTCCTTCAGTGTTCTTCCTGCCTAAATGGGTTTTACTTAGAACCTTTTATAAAACCTTGATATAGAAATGTTAAACAAAGAATATGACTGAACATTTTTACCTAAATGTGTTTCCTGGAGCATGTATCTTTATTCTGGTCAGGTTTATGGTGGGTCCGAAGCCCATCCATAGAACACTGGGAAACACCCTGTATGTGACACCAGTTAGGGCATCACACACACTCTTTTACACCAAGGGACTCAGACAGAAAGCGATCCAGACTTAAAAGCTAACCCCAGACCAGGGATCTGGCAGTCATTCCATAACTCTGCGAGGCGTTCTGTGGCTGAGAGCCCAAGAGCACGTCTGGGAGCTTGTCTATGTAGAAGAGGGCTGCTAGCGCTTTTTGCTCAAGTGTGTTACGATGACCCAGCATGAGCAGCAGCTGGAAAGGATGAGGATGCTGGCTTCACATGTGTCGGAGGAAGCACATGTTAGCCTTCACCCTCCCTAGTTAAAAGGAGAAAGCTGGCTGATGGGTGGGAATTGGCTTGTGACCAAATTGTGGATGAAAATAAAATGGGGATACGAAGGTTCAAGGCCACAGGAACCGAACCCTAGCCAAAGAGAATGTTTTTTTTTTTAGTGTTTTCCTTGCTCTGACACCTTGACATCAACTCAGCTCAAAGGCTGTGAGCCAGAAAGCTCTTTCTGAACCCGTAAGCAAGCCCATAAGCCCTCAGATGCTCTCTCAGACTGGATTCTATCACTTATTCACAATTCACTTTTGATAAAAGCATCTTATTCATCTTCTCGACAGGGTCACAGCATATCTGGAATCTATCACGACAACACCGGCTGTGTGACAGGAATGCGTTCTTGATGGGAGCACACACAGATTCTCACACACTTTCACACCGAGAAGCAATTTAGAGTGGCCAAAGGTCACAGAGCGACATTCTTTCTGGAAAAAAACCTGGTGGAAAGCCTACACAGAAGCAGGGAGAAGAGGGGAAACATGGAGGTGTGAGGCAGCAACACTATACACTGCTCAAGCATGCCACCATGATAAAAGCATCTGCCAAATATAAATGTAAATGTGTGTTATGTGGCCTAAGTAGCTTAGCGTGAAGGGTCCGGTGAGAGTTCCTCTGCAGTTGTTCTGGCAGTGACGGTGCTTTTCTTACAGATAATGGGGCTGAGTGGGACTTCATTAATCAGCAGCACTCTTTGACGAGGCTCTTCATCGTCCTGAGTTCCGAATTGTTTTTCATGCTGCATGCCATTAATTAAAGTCATCAAAGCCAGCAGCAGGCAGACACGGCTGCTTTATCGGGTCCACTTTGCATTTAAGCTACGCTACGTTTTTACGGTACGGTATGTTTAAATCTTGTTTATATTCAACGAATACAGACCTATTCCTAAACATAACAATTAGAATCGTTTTCTTTATACATGCCTGCATGTTAATATAGAGTTTGATGTGATTATTCTTCAGTTAAAATCTTTTTAAAAACCAGACAATATGATGTAGGTGCCAATTTCTAAGCTTTACCTTGAGTGGCACCTAATGCTCAAAGGCAGCTAGTGCACTTAAGAGAAAGAAGAAGAAAAAAAGAAAGTCTAAACAATCAATACTGCTGTAACGTCTACATTCTGTAGCGGGTCAATAAAACTAATAAGGCACTAGCAGAGGTGCCAAAACTCGAAATAACACCCAATAAAAGGTATTTTAAAGTAAATAAAAGGTGTCAAAAAGTAATATTACAGGCATGTGTGCGTAACCATATCGTAAATAAGCCGCTCAAGTGCTCACTACTGATTAGTTTCCAGTAACAGCAGCTCTGGCTGTAACGAAGCAGTCATAAATCCCAGGTTTATAACTCATTCTAACAAGTTATACCCATTTCTATAGCAACAGCTTGATCACAGGGACTTAATGGATTAAAAACCTTTCTTTTAGAAAACATGGATGCAATATTTATTTAAATTAAAACTAGTTTTAACTAACTAAAAATAGTTAACTTAACCTAGCTTTACACCCTGTGTTTTCATGGTAGCATGACAAACTTTCTTTCACATGTGGGCATTTTTGATCATTAACAATAACATCAGTCGAAACCAAAGCATTGCTACAAGGAAATAATTCAGTTCAGTTCTTTTTGTATAGTGCAATGGTCAAAAGGCAGCTTTACAGAAATCCAGATATAAAAATTCATCTATAATAAGGGAGCCAAAGGCCACAGGGGTCAGAAAAACTCCCTAGGAAGAAACCATGAGAGGAACCAGCCTCAGAAAGAGCCTATCCTCATCGGGGTGACACCGGATAGCATGATTATAAATCATTTCCATTCTATAGCTGTGCACTATAAAGTCAAATTCTAATCATACACAGTAGGATATGTAGAGAAAAAGAGAGAGAAATAGGTTTACCTGCAGTAGCAAAGGGAAAAAATATACAGTCAAGCAGGGCTAAGTGTCAGGTTGAGCATCAGGTTTAAGTTCAAGGTTTTTCCATCAAACTTATCATCTGTTGACCAGAATCAAAAATTCATCAGCGTTGTGTTAGAAACATTGCTGAATTCTGTCTACTAAGCACTGTGATAGTTCTATGGTTATCATGCTGTGAATTTATTATGCCGGTTTCCTGAAGAAACAGAAAAACAGCTAATAGACTTAGACAAAAAAAGAGCTGCGTTCAGGACGGGAAAACACACTACACACACACACACACACACACAGCCATCCGTCAGCGGTGTGAGTGTGTTGCATCAGCATCTAAAAATAGAGTAAGCAGAGCCCATCTGTTCCTCCTATTTCAGACTGTTACGTATGAAAGAATGTTCCAGTGAGCTGAGCAATTCAGGAATCTGAAAACTGCAGTCAGCGTTGGAGGGGAAAACATTCATAACACACACACACACACACAAACACACACACAATTCCTGTTTTTGAGAGATGATATTCTAAAAAGTTTAAACTAAGTTCAAGATGTACTACAGAATCGTGTGCAGGACAACACAAGCCTATTTCATTTACAGCAACAAGAGATGAAAGTAGCGGGTATTATTTAGTCATCATAAATGTAATCTGTAAACTGGTTGGTCATTTGAAGAGAAAAGGGTTAATCTAAATACAATACTGTATATATTCTACCTGTAATTTGAATAAAACCAGGAAGTGCTGGTAATATAATACACAACATCATGATTGGTGGAAAACTCATTCAAAACAGATTCATATAACGGTACATGAAATGAGCCTATAGTATTGTATTTAAAAATAAATCAGTGATATCAATAGGGACCTTAGAAAGACTCCTGCTCTAAGGTAATATTTGACCACTTCTGCAGACCATCTTCATCAGACATGGACAAAATGTCTCTTCTGGTAATCCATCATTCAAAAAAACTTGGAATATACATCTCCAATTTGCGCATTGTATCCAGTCTTTTCCGAACACCCCCCACCACCCACCACCTTTATTTCAGTCTTTTCAGCATTTTCTGGTCTTTTGGAAATTTTGAACTTTCAGTATACACCGATCAGACATTATGACCACCGGCCTAATGTTGTGTTGGTCCCCCTTTTGCTACCAAAACAGCCCTGCACTGTATATTGTAACACCTTTCTATCAGGACCAGCATTAACTTCTTCAGCAGTTTGAGCAACAGTAGCTCGTCTGTTGGATCAGATCACACGGGCCAGCCTTCACTCACCATATGCATCAGTGAGTCTTGGCTGCCCATGACCCTGTCGCCAGTTCACCACTGTTCCTTCCTTGGACCACTTTTGACAGATACTGACCAATACAGACTGGGAACACCCCACAAGAGCTGCAGTTTTGGAGATGCTCTGATCCAGTGGTCTAGCCATCACAATTTGGCCCTTCATCAAACTCGCTTAAATCCTTACTCTTGTCCATTTTTCCTGCTTCTAACACATCAACTTTGAGGACAAAATGTTCACTTGCTGCCTGATATATCCCACCCACTAACAGGTGCCATGATGGGAAGATAATCAGTGTTATTCACGTCACCTGTCAGTGGTCATAATGTTATGCCTGATCTGTGTACTGACTTACTGAAATCTTATTTGAACTTCTTATGAATTTATTGGACCTCCATTTTCACCACGTTCTCATACGACTAAGTCACATGTAGCACAAAAAGGAAGGAGAAAGGTGTACAACCAGACACGATATATAAGATCAGAAATTGTACATTGTAAAATACCACAACAGATGCTTTGGCCAGAACTTCCAAACTGAAGAATCGCTTAGGCTACATGCAACATATACACAATAAGCATAATACTGTACTAACTGAATGGGTCAATATTCTGAACTTTATCTCATTTAGTTTTAGTGTCATCTGCATGCCCAAAAATTCCATGGAACAGCCTTGACCAGAACTTGTAGAGGAACATAGTGGTGCTGAGGTGGCGGCAGGGATCTCCTCTACTGAGAAATGGCAAGGGGCAGTCATGATGTTAAAAACAGTATTGGATCACAGCCCCTGTCTTTAACTGTGCCTTATAAATAAACTTGACATTAAGACTGCGCACGTGTCTGTCATATTGAGTAATATGTAAACAGCGCCCCCTGCTGCACACACAGAGGACTAAGTTTACACCCAAATTTGTAAGTTAGAAAAAAAAAAAAAAAAAAGAAGAGAGAAAGAAATGCTGAACATAATGCACTGGTACTGAGGATCGGCTCACGTGCAGATAAGTATATTATAAATGAATTCAGTAGCAGCAATGAGAACAGGCTTAGAACATTTTTGCTTGTTCTAATAACATTAAATGCAAATATCAAGGAATAAAATGATCTTCAAAATGAATTAGTGGAGTTTCACGCTTTTCTAGGAATATCAAGATTACCATCTCTCTGTTACCATCTCAAAGCTGATTATTTCCCTAAAACAGCAGTGTTTTATTCCTCTTACATCACAGCAATGACATTAAGCATGTCAAATTTCTTATAGTAGAGAACACAATCTTTATTACTTTATCCTCTATTACTTTATAGAATATTATAAAGGGATGGTCAGACGTTGGTTCCTTACATTAAAGCGTAAACCTCTTGTGCCCTGAAGACTTTCCCGTAGTGGAAAATTTCGATTTTTTGTGTCAGAAAACTTCACCATATAAATACGTGGCAACTACAGAAACAAGAACCGCCACCTCACAAGAAGGTCTTATAGAAAACTCTGAATCAGTATCTGTCTGCCGGAGACGGAGCCATTTTGTTTATTTGTAATACTGTAAATTGTAACAAAAATATGTCGTGAAATTTCGACATGACAATACATGCAGACACACACACACACACACACCACTTGATGTTCAAATCAATTCAACATTTTAATGGGGACAGAAAAATTGTGAAAACACTTTTGAATGTTTTACATGGCTGTGGAAGCTGAAAAGGACATTCTCATGCTTGTCCCAAATGAACACATCCAGACAGTTTCACAATTCCAATTAGGAGACAAGATTTCTTTTTAATTGAAGAAAAAAAAATAATACAAGAAATAACTGCCTCAAGAATTCCAACGATGTCCGTGTGCAAACAGATGAAACGAGACGACATGGTTGAGGACACGACAAGTCAGAGCTGGCAGTTGGTGTGACGTGGCACTGTGATATTTACCTGATACGACATTGGCACAGTGAGTATCCTCTTTATACACTATTCTCTCTCTCTCTCTCTCACACACACAAACACACACATCTCTTACAGCTATGGACACCTCAGTGCGTGGCTCAAGGATACACATGATTAAGTTCCTTAAGAGACAGGACAGACATCACTTTCAAAATCACATCAATCCAAGAAAGCAGCACTTTGGGAATTTGCTTCGTATATCGTCTTCTACATGAAGCTTTGGGATGCAGTGATCCGATAAAACAGATGTAAGTGAAAACACTGACAGTGCTGTCATTTTCCCTTGAAGTTTCCAGGGACACAGCAGAAGGGTTATCAATTAGTTGTAAAAACATTTGGCGCACTAGAAAGACAGCAGACAGCAGCAATGCCATCCACATCTACAGTGCAGATGAAGGAAGCTGATCTGACATGCTGGATGTGTATCACGGTTCGCAAGCCAAAAAAAAAAACAATTTCGGAATCCGATCCTCCTACGTATTTCTAAACGTGCTGGGAATGCGTGTCCTAAATCAGTTAGCAGAGTCGTCTCGGTCACAGTGACGATGTTACTTGGTTCTCAAGTAGCTCAGAATCGTTTTTTTTCGTAAGCTTAATACAATTATCAGCAACTCTAATTTCAGTATACATCAGATATACAGCAATAATAATAATAAAAAAAACCTCAAATGTTTGAACAGAATGGTGTTTATAATGCCATGTCTCCTGTAAAGATTTCCCATTGAGGCATTTCACATGTATTCGCTTAACAGAGAATTTTGTCCAAGAGGCAGAATCCAATCTAAGCACCAAACAGACAGATCAGTGGTTGATCAAAAGGCCTAAAAGTCACAGGGGTGGACAAATCTTGTAATCCTGGACCAAGCAGACGGATTGTCTGGGATATTTGTTTTGATTATATTTGCAGTGGACAAAGCAGAGAAAGAAAGAAAGAAAGAAAAAAACTTTTTATAGTACAAAAAAAGCTTTAATTTGGTACACAGCTACGGTTAATTACTTTACGTTAGATTATGTTACATGAGCTACCGCTTTTCAGTCCTGGTCAAAGACGTTTCCCAGCAACCAAAGCATGGCAAGGCAGAACACTGGAGTTTTATTTGCCTGGTGGATTAGCTAATAAAATGATCATTTATCCACCCCTGAACCACAACTCGATCCGTTTCTCCCTTTTTTGTGTCTGCCGACTACAGCTACAAAAAATGAAAGCAAATAACTCCACCCGCCGTTGCGTTGCAAACTCCGTCGACAGCAACCTACCAAGTCCGACGTGACTTTAAAATAATCTTTTAAACAAATTCAACTACAGAAAACGTTTCCTTAAACGTGCATTCTCCCAAACACAGTGTTAAAAGTTAAAGTCTACTCTGCGTGCGTGGGAAAAATAAATAAAAGAGCGTATTTAGCGTAACTATTGAAAGGTAATCAACGGACACGGAAAACGAAACTCGATTCGGTTAGGTAAAAAGATCTGTGCCAATAGGTTGAGGATGGATTTAGTGATTTAGTGTTCAGACGGTTAATCAAACACAAGCCTAAAACAATCAAAAGTCGCCTCGTAGACGGCGATGTCTAAAAGCGCGACCGCTCGCTAAGGGAAAAAAAAAAAAAAGAAAAATCACAGCCTCGTACGTTAGAAAAAGTAAAATACAACAGGCCGTGTCGTTCAGCGAAAGACAAGAATTCATGGCACTGACTATTTCTGAAGAAAAGGATTCAAATACAAGCCTAAAAACAAACAAACAAAAAAAGATTAGAATCGTGTAAATAATAAAAACGGTTTGTTCAGGCACCTGTAAGTAGATTCAACAGGAGGCGAGAGCAACGAGGGGAAACTTGCATATCTTAAGCTCTGGAGTAAAAATGCCATTGCACATCTTCAGGGCAACACACGTGTACACACTCGCTCGGGTTCAACTCGACGCACACACTAGACTAGCTTTCACGTCTGTGCTACTCCTCATTAATTCCTAAAGCTATGATGCATCTAGACATGTGCCGACGTTAAACACAATAAATATCGCCTTTTCTATAATACTACATTATTAATAAATTACTCGATTCACAGGAACCGCTCCACCGACAGGCATGCACAAGGGTTTACAATAA
Source organism: Hemibagrus wyckioides (assembly GCF_019097595.1). Classification (NCBI taxonomy): domain Eukaryota; kingdom Metazoa; phylum Chordata; class Actinopteri; order Siluriformes; family Bagridae; genus Hemibagrus; species Hemibagrus wyckioides. Next base: position 12,677,487 of record NC_080725.1, read on the forward strand.
CAATATTGTGCCTTTCTTTATCGTATCATCGGATATCGAATAAAAGATAATCGGCACATGCCTAGACACAGCCGTTCAAATACCAAACTTGAGCACGTACGTCGTATATACAGTCGTCTAAGTTCTGCATCTTTATATAAAATAGATCCATAAAACTAAAATAAGTGCTTGGAAAATATTGTGTATTGGAATTTATTATTATTTCCATCTTTTTATTTCTTAAATCCATTTCAGATAGGATTATCAGTGCGAATAAAACTTTATATTTATATTACAACTAAATGATTACTTTTCTTTTTTTAATAAAATGTCAAAACGCTATCACAGGTGTTTCAATGGTGTGGCATGTTTTTTAAGATGTTGAAATGAAAAATATTGACGTGCTTATTGTAACGGTGTCGCCTCACACTACTCGGGTCACGAGAGTCGCAGTGTTTCCTGATCATGTGACAAATAATAAACTTACACACTATGACTGAGGCGACACAATGGGATGAATGTTTAAAAAAAAACAAACAAACTAAACCTCAAACACCTCAACAACCAACAAATGAATGAGTATTTATGATAAAAATGAAGCTACTTTTCTTTCGTAAAATCAATATTGAATAGCGACAGCTCAACAGCGAGGCATGCAAACACTCGAATCTGCCGTTTCGCTCACAGACAAAAACCAGTAAGGTAATGAGCGTCCTGAACCTTCTGCGTCTCTCGGCAAGTTTTCAGCCCTTTGTGCAAGAGAAAAACTGAGCCTCAAATCCAGAGAAAGCAATAAAAGGAACTGCAGAGAACTCCTGCAATTGCATATAACGAACGGGATGCGCAAGATAATCTAACGGTCTATGGCAGGCTCAGGTTAAAGTGGTAATGTGTCATCTTTTAAAAGCTGCAGTTTGTCATTTTTAGACGATACAATGATAATTCTTCCATCCTTGTGCAGGCAAGACTAACCACTCATACGCTGCTGGAAACACATGGGAACTGAGCTGCTTGCAAAAACAGGAGCTCATTTCTGGGCCAGAAAAATGTAAACAGAAGCTTTAAAATGAATAAACATTTGTTGCGTAGCATTGCTGCATCTTTAAAATAAAACAACGCTCAGTATTTAGGGTTGTTTTTAGGTGCTTTTGCTTGTATAGCGTTTAATGCATTTCAGAGGAACCCTGATGTAATTCTCTTCTGTGCATTTTTCCACCCAGCAAGAGAGTGTGGCCCAAAACAAGCAGCTCATTAGTGTGAGCTTCAGTGTGATTCGATTACAGTGGGGAACGTGAAAACAACTCTGAATCAACTCAGGAAGTGAATCAAACATGCTGGGTGACGTTTGTTTTTTGTTTTTTTTACAGAGCCAGAGCTGTAGTGCCACAGAAATGCCATAAGTTCAGGAGATTTGGGCCAGTGCTCAAAAAAAAAGAGAAAAAAAAAGAGAGAAAGAAGTAGAAAACCTCTGGATGTGACAAAAACATTTTAAACTAGCGTGAAAGCTCCCTCAAAATTACAAACTGCAGCTTTAAAAGAAGAACAGAACACACAGAGGCTACATTTTAACCGCTGCTACTCAAGATTTAAGTCACCTGCTGGAGTAAGCACAGCAGGAGTATTGCCGAATAGCGTGCGCAGAGAAAAACAGCACGCTCCAACACAAACCGGAATCGTTCTCCACCATATGCACCGTATGAAAAGGAAAGGAGAAAAAAAAAAAAAAATTCCACTTTGTAATGGCTTCCCCAATTCTACCTGAGTAAAAGAGTTAATTATTCTCAAAAGCACAACAGCCCAAAGCCATTCGAAGCAGGAGTTAGTAACTCATGTTTCAGACAGGTGTCGTCATCTTTAAACCAGTACTGTACGTGTACATAAAGTGCTATTACTCATGATGAGACAAACACCTTTGCTTGGTAATGAGAAAGAAATAAAGAGAGAAAGAAAGAGGGAAAGAAAAAAAAAAGAAACAAGAAAGGTCGCTTATTTAAACCAAGCCTAAGAGATGGTTATCTATACTCCAGCCCGATCTTTGGTCTGTGTGGCCAAGACGATTAAAAACAGTGACCGTGATAACTTGGCACAGTGTACCGTAGAGTTCTGAAGAAAGGCCTTGCTCATGAAATGTCACAGTAGATGGTGAGGCTTTAACACAATCCGCTGATTACGGTTACAGCCTTTAACGTTAGCTCTCACAACAGAAATGTGCAAAGAAATATTAAGGTTCGGGTTACAGTCCTAAACCGGGAACAACGGAAAAAGACCGAGCACGGCTTTGTCCGACTACGGCTGCTTCTCGGCAGCGCGTGTAACAAAGTCATTTATATTTATTTACTGTAAAATGTTCAGCTTGGTCAGTGTGGGATGCCACCGCGTTTTCCTGATCCAAACTCTTTCATTACAGGCTTTTATTTTCCCTCGCTCGGTAGGCCGCTCCTTTTCCATTTTCTCAGCGCTGCCGTGTATTTCAAGTAATGTATCACTGAGAAACACAACTCGAAGGAACAACAACCTTCTTTTCTACGATGACTGGTCGGGAATTAATAATACTGAGATCTAAACGACTGTCTGCAGAAATCTAACATAAAAAAAAAAAATACAGTTTTGCAACAAGCCTGCTGAGCCAAAAAGTGATTTCAAACTAGGCTTTCTGTTTGTTGCAATGCTGGATCATTGAACAAGAAAAAAAACAACAACAACAAAAAAAAAAAAACTGTCTCAGTTTAGGGCTTTTTTTTCCCCCCAAGCAGATAAAGTTAAGACTAATTTCTCTTCTTCTTTCTTCCTTGGTTGAGAGGGTCAGGAAGCATTCAAATATGCCCTTATGGACAGTCTATGTGCATTGCATAAATTACCCAAAGAGGGGGAGGAGAACAAGAATAATCAAATAAGCATGAATGAATTCAACGCGGGAAGAAAAACGATTGTGAATCTTGTATTTGTATCCGGGAGGCTCCGGGGGTTTTCGCATCACTTCCCCGCAACCGATGCATCCAGACAAAACGCCTTCCCCTTATATGCTTTCGCTAGTGTTTGTGCGTAGTCCCATGCCTCTGTAGAGCTCACAGCAGTCTCGTGTGCAGAGCAAAACCACAGAAATCCAAAACTTTAGCTAGTCCTCATCCCACACATCGGTCTCTTTATCAGTTGTGTCTGGTTGTTTTGGGCCAGAACATTTCACATCCAGGATCAGATCTGACTTTAGCACCCAAGGTGGAGCAGATGTAGTACTGGTACTCAGCACCTCAATGATCAGGTCCGTCCATGACCTCCTCGTAATACGTCACCCTTTTTGAATCTATGGGGAGGGGGAAAAAAGAAAGAAAGCGAGAGATTACTATAAGCCACGTTTAAACATTCGGTCATAACTATGAAAAAAATGTCCATTTGTGTACCGGTTTTCTAGATTTTCCAGATAAAGTCATTTTCGAATATTTTGATTTCAGACACAGCTGACAATCACGATAACAGTGGACAGTTAAAAAGAGAAACAAAGTTGGTGAGCTGTGTGTTAAAATTGCTAATCATCAAACAGCTTGGAAAGTTGACAGACAGGAATGTTGTGGCTCTGGCATGGACTGAGTGGATGTTGCTTTTAATCCTCTGGCTCTACATAAGATACACAAGCGAGTGTGTGAACAAAGCCTTTTCCTGTTAACGGTGCTTCTGCATACTCAGAAAGCCATGAGTCGAGCATAAACCAGACTTTAGCCGACAAGCTGTGGCCTGATAGGTCCGAAAAGTGCTGTCACTTGATGTGACAACGTAATAAAATTACTGTGACGAAAAAATACCAGCAGCGATAACTTTATAAAGTATGTGCACATGTACAGTCAAGTGTAAAAAAAAAAAAATGCACCTTTGAAAACAAAACTGATACGAAAGCATCTTTACAGTGAGGAGATAGATCAACGTTCTTAATAAAGAAGCTAAGAGTGTAACGATAATGTGTGAAATAAAGTATTCAGGAAAAAGAAGAAGTGCTTACCTTGCTTGTGAAGAGTGAGAAGATATTCAAATTCTGCAAGACAAAGAAAGTCAGCATGAGGATACAGAGCTAATACAGAAATCATGAACAATTTGAAACAAGAGATTTTAGTTCTCTTAATAACGCGATGCATCAAAAAGGTGATGAATCACACTGTACTTGAATAGATTTATGTGTAAGTCCTACCTTTAGTGTGGTAAAGGACAGCAGCTTGTAGATCAGCCCATCCCCACATGTAAGCTCCAACCTTCTCTTTTTCAGTATGTGTCTTGGACAAACCTAATACGCTGTTAAGTAGAGAGTTCCTTGTAGACTCTGCGTCCGAATCCTCACAAGCGTCTGAACTGCGCTCCGCTTTACGCGTTTCCTGATGGACAGGCTGGGCTTGTGAACAGTCTTGAACGGCAGCCGCATCCATACCATTACTCCTTCTCTGCACTTCCTGTGGCGCCGGGAGGGAAACAGCCTTAAGGGATGGCTGGATGAGAAACGGAACATTTCCGAGCTGAAACGTGATGTCCGAGATCTCAAACGGCACGGCCAGGCGAGTCACGGGCGCCCCCTCGGGGCCTGCGTTGGGTTCGTTGATGAACGACAGGCCCCACTGGTTCTGGAAGATGTCTCCGAGAGCTTTCTGATTTGTCTGAGCAGCAGGGGGTTGCATATTTAAAGGTTTGTGCGGGTAAACAAAAAGTTTCCGTGGCTCTGGAGCAGACAAACAAGACGGTGAGCTGCAACTGTTATCCGGAGCAGACTCCACGTCCTTTTCGGCCGGGTTATCGGAGGCAGAAGGTACGATGCTAAGACCGGCGGCAGATTCGAATGATGTTTCCACGGAGTAACAGCCGTTAGTATCTAGAGACGCGGAGAGGTTGGTAAAGCTAGCAGATGTGACGGTTTTTACAGCAGACATGGGAACGTGTGAAGGCTTTCCAGGCGTTTGTGTCGTCTCCACACTAGCCTGCGTCACTTTGTTGAGGTTCTCCTTAACTTTGCTTGCGTAACTGATTTTAGGAACTATCTTAGCGCTGCTGTTGTCCACTGGAAACACGGGAGGAGGCTTGAATAAAGTCCATGAGTCCTCTTTAGAGCCAACCGAGGAGACCAGCTTGGTTTTACTGATCCTATCATCAGTCTTTTTACCAACAAGACTAACTGAGATCTTGCTGTCAGAGTTTCGATCTGACAGTTTCTGCATCTCAGTCACGGGGCTCGCATCCCGAACGCCTGTCCTGCGGACTGCTGTGTGCACCTCTGGTTTACCGCAAGTCCTGGTGCAGTTTCGAGTGTGCAGCCCTTTCCCGGGTATCTCAGGGCTTAAAGTTTCAGTATCCTGTTTAGAATAGGGCCTGGCCACTTTCTCCTTTTCCCGACTTGTGTTCTCTGTGCCTTTCATGCTGCTGCGTCTCGCTCTCCTCTTTTTAGGCGTCGTGTATCCGCTCTCAGAGCCACTACCGTCATTGTCGGTGGGCTTGCTAGAGTAACCGTTTGTGATGTAACCAGAACCGAGGACCACCTCTCCGTTCATAGATAACACTGGCTCTTTTTTGTGCATGTTTTTAACCTCGTAGTGCTTTAAAACAGAGGTCTGATGATTCCCATCCATACTGTGAGCGCAACTCCGATTAGAAATGGTTTTGCTCTGGGCTTGAATGAGTTAGCCCCTCTCTTTAAACAGAAGTTCAGTGAATTCCCAACTCCGGCATCAGGAACGCTCTTTAAGTCGTCCTTTTTCAAAGTCAGGCTGAAACCAATTAGTTTACATTCACCTGCAAGACAGGAGCACGAGAAAAACGTCAGCAGGAATCATTAACAAGTCTCCTTGTATCTTCTGAGTCAAAAAAGCAAACAAACACACACACAGAGAGAGAGAGAGAGAGAGAGAGAGAGAGAGAGGGAGAGAACAGTTTAACAGGAAACTCTGGTGAACTTTGAAATCTTCCAAGGCCACCATGACTGAGCAAAACGTGACTCTATTCACCAAGAACTAAATGACTCACACAGCAAACTCTGAGCCAAAGACCAGCTATATATAAGCTTCCTGGAAAACCTCAATGGCCTCTGTGTACGGATAACCGGCTGTCATAAACTCCTATGCTTTTATTATCATTAATCATACAATTTTATTTATTAGAAAGCTTCTTTGAACTAAATGATTTATTTATTCTACCTTTTTTTTGGGTGGGTGGGGGGATTCAGTGAAAAAGAAGTGGAAATATTCAACCAGAAACCTAAAATCAAACAAAGTTGATTCTTCTTCTTATTATTATTATTTCAGATCTTTTATACAAGTTCAATGTGTGTGTGTGTGTGTGTGTGTGTGTGTGTGTGTGTGTGTGTGTGTGTGTGTGTGGTGGGGTATTTTTATGCAACATTTATTAGATCGTGACACGTTCCGACTCCGGCTGTATCCCAAACGCCCTCCTTTAGGACACTCAGAGCCCTTTCTGACCCTAACCCTTCCTTCAGCCTGTATGAAGTGCACTTATATAAGAGGTTGTTGATTTGGGATCCAGCCGCCGCCGTTAGGCAGGTGGTCCAGGCCCAATATACACGCTAACAGGCTGTAACTGGAAAATATATGATTTAAAAAAAACCCTGAATGTTCAGATTAAAAATATATATCTTTCGAGCTTTTATTTATTTATTTATTTATTTTGAAAAGAATAAGAGTTAAGAGTTATTCATTGTACGATAAACAGATAAATCCGCGGTTCAGATTACAAATGTTTTGCTTACGTTAGCTTAAATTCTTCGAGCTTTTAAATTACAAATATTTCGCACACAACACAAACAATGTCAACATCACACACACACTCTCTCTCTCACACACACACAAGGGCATATGTTACATTTCTGACCAAATCTGTGAAAACTACAACGGTGAAAAATTATCGCCAGCAAACTTCTTGGCTACAATCTAGGACTTTTGGCTTTAACATGGCGGACAGGAAAAAGAACAAACTGATCACGTCATGTTAAACTTCACACCCGTATTTCGGGCCCAAACCTGCCTCTTATAAAAGGATTGGCTAGTTGACGATCACGCTCACACTCAAACCACCAATCAGGTCGGGGTACTCATGTGCGCACGCACAACCCGGCCAATCACATTACTGGAGGCGGGGCTTGTCGGAATACGGTTGGGGAAAATAACACTGAAAATTCCTGCGAACCCGGTGTTGACGTTAGCCTACCAGGCTACCCGGATAAACATGTTGATTATTTGTATTATTTAAAGTCCATTTCATATACATCTGGCTAGGGGGTGTATAAAACATGTTAATAAAGTTTCTCTCAGAATAGTTCTATATAATTAGTATACAACTAGATTTATTCATGCTAGTTGTCTGAAATCTTTTTGCTGCTAACGTTACAGTAAAGCTTAGCGAGAAGATTTTCAGTTACATAATCTGACAGCTTTACTACTGTTGAGAAGACAGAAATTACATTCTGTCTGGAAAAACCGTGCTGGTGTAGGCTCGTCAAGTTTTTTTTTCTCCAGTAAAGTTAAGCTAGTTAGCTAGCATAATGTCAGATGCCTAGTGCAGCACAGATTGCTAACCCAGCTCATTTCTAGTTACCTGTTTTCTCCTTCTGCGTTTCCGGCAGCTTGAGCTCACATTAGCGATGAACAGCATTGTTCACACGTCTCTCGCAGTGCCGTTTGTCTTCCCCCGGCCCATGGCGCTTCGGCGGTGAGGTCGTGGTGGTTGTGTGCCCGCTGTCTGCGGTGCTGCTGCTCCTCCATTGAAACTGTGCGGGAGTGAATGTGGCTTTGAGTCCGCGTGTCGCCCCCTCGCGGTCAAACCCCGCTACTGCGTGCAAAAGCTCCGCCCATGTGGAACACCAAAAGGACCAAAACAAGCACGTCTACACGCTTTTGTTTATTGCTGCTTTAAAAATAAAGAAATGCGTTTGAACATTTTATGACGTTATATATTTTGGACAAAACAGCAAAAAATCATTAATACATCATACTTTTCATGCGTTTTTGTAATTGCTTAAAGACGCCGTTAAAAAGCGTCACTTGGCTTTCCATAACACGCTTCTCACAGTGCAGTTCGTGTAGCACAACCCGGAGGTCTGAGAATATTAGTAAAACCCGGTTACAGTGGTGGACTCAGTTTTATCAATTTATTACACCTACAGATAATACCAGACAGATTTTATTATAAGCAAGGCCGTCCTTGGGCACATCATTTAGCACAAGACCTATCTGAATTGGATTAGTTTATCAGATAAATTATAGCTGTCATATAATCCCTCCATCACGCTCATTCGAGTAATCATATCCAGATCATAAAATCCACCATTCAATCAATTATTTTAAATGTTAAATAAATTGGTTTCAAACCACGGCACAGCCAATCAGATTTGTAAAATGAAACACTAGGTTTCAATCTCACTTTTCATAAAAAGACAGACAGATAGATAGATAGATAGATAGATAGATAGATAGATAGATAGATAGATAGATAGATAGATAGATAGATAGACAGAAAGACAGACAGACAGATAGATAGATAGATAGATAGATAGACAGACAGACAGACAGACATACAGATAGACAGACAGACAGACAGATAGATAGATAGATAGATAGATAGATAGATAGATAGACAGACAGACAGATAGATAGATAGATAGATAGATAGATAGATAGATAGATAGATAGACAGACAGACAGACATACAGATAGACAGACAGACAGATAGATAGATAGATAGACAGACAGACAGACAGATAGATAGATAGATAGATAGATAGATAGATAGATAGATAGATAGATAGATAGATAGACAGACAGACAGATAGATAGATAGATAGATAGATAGATAGATAGATAGATAGATAGACAGACAGACAGACATACAGATAGACAGACAGACAGATAGATAGATAGATAGACAGACAGACAGACAGATAGATAGATAGATAGATAGATAGATAGATAGATAGAGAGAGGGATTAAGTACTATGTGTTGTATGTAGTCAGTGTATTAGATATGAGATTATCAGGATGAATGGAGATAAATCATGAAGCACAGAGACAGCAGCACAGCAACATTATTGCAGCGATGTTTATTGTATTTGTCAGAGCACATAATTATATGTATGAATATAAAAAAAGTCTTCAATACATTTACACAGCCACATGTACCACAGATTTATTTGAAACTTGGTGTATCAGTTCATAAAGCCGTACAGCTCTGCCTCCAGCACAATACTGCACCACTAGAGGACACTTCAACCCCAAATATCACTCACTTCAAGAACGTCAGCAGAATCAGTATGAATACAAGCCAAACATACACTGAATAGTCAATGTTATAACAGATCAAAAGTTTCCATGCTGATGCTCACAGGAGTCATATACAGCAATAACTGTTCTTGCTTCATATAACAGTGTCAGTGAGTTTAGTTACAGTTAACAATGGGGAATATTAACATGAAATAATATAATTTTAAGATTGGCAGCTCAAGTGGTTAAGGCTCTGGGTCATTGACCGGAAGATTTGGGTTCAAGCCCCAACACCGCCAAGCTGCCACTGTTGGATCCTTGAGCAAGGTCCTTTGACCCCATCTGCTCCAGGGGCACTGTATCATGGCTGACCCTGCGCTCTGACCCCAACCCCCAAGGATAGGATATGTGAAGAAAGAATTTCACTGTGCAGTAATGATTATGTGACAAATAAAGACAACTTAACTACACTGACCAGGCATAACATTATGACCACCTGCCTAATATTGTGTTAGTCCCCCTTTTGCTGCCAAAACAGCCCTGACCTGTCATGCACTGTGTATTCTGATACCTTTCTATCAGAACCAGCATTAATGTCTTCAGCAATTTGAGCAACAGATCTGAGATCTGTTGGATCGGATCACACGGGTCAGTCTTCCCTCACCACGTGCATCAAAGAGCCTTGGCCGCCCATGACCCTGTCGCCGTTTCACCACTGTTCCTTCCTTGGACCACCATAGATACTGACCACTGCAGACCGGGAACACCCCACAAGAGCTTGCAGTCTGATCCAGTTGTCTAGCCATCACAATTTGTCCCTTGTTATACTCGCTCAAATCCTTACGCTTGCCCATTTCTCCTGCTTCTAACACATCAACTTTGAGGACAAAATGTTCACTTGCTCCCTAATATATCCCACCCACTAACAGGTGCCATGATGAGGAGATGATCAGTGTTATTCACTTCACCTGTCAGTGTTTATAATGTTATGCCTGATCGGTGTATATCTGAGATTATAAGCAATGATTACTATTATCAAAATTGTACTATTATAACTCTATTATAAATGTAGCTTGTCATGTTACTAAGAAACCTCACACTACTCATACACACAGACTTTCCTGCATCAGAAAACAAGTTACAGATTTACTTCTGACTGTTAGAAAACGCTCACACTGGTTACTCTTTCCATAAAAGTTACATAAACGTCTCCTTACAGAAAACTTCACTTTATCCAATGACTATATTCATTTTTTAAAATCTGTTTTTGGAGGCTTTACATTGCGATACAGAGCTAAAGTATAAAATCATCAAACTCAGATTTCACACAAAAATAAAATCTTTGAATGAAGGTTTTAGCAGCATGTGACCAGTCTCTACATTCCTCCTACAACCATGAACAAGTGTTGGACAAGTTATGACATTTTTGTAGCAGCTACTTCAAGCATGCAAGAAAGTCACTGGGGCATAAATCAGTGAAGGGAAGCGATGGTTAATGGTATATGTGTGTACTGCACTGTACCAGCAGGCTTCTGTAATGTTAATCCAGGGCTTACACCAGGGTCAGCGGTGTTCAGAAGTGAATCAATACTCTCTTGCTTGAGGGACTTCGCTAATGATAGATTCTCAACCAGACATTTTGTTTGTCCTCAGTATGACAGCTTAGCACTGATGACTTTTGCCTTCTGTAGTAATATCTTTGACATCACTTTGAAAAGTGTGTGAGTTTTCTCTGAGGTGAGAAAATCACACCATTTAAATGTGAAAATTACACGTGTCTTTTTTAGACAAGTCACATTTAATGTTTTACACGTTTTTTTCACATTGTAGTATGCATTTTATTTTTTGATTTATTACCTGAGGCATTCACAAGTAGGTTAAAGGAATGTAATACAGTGCTACTATTTCTATCTCTTTTTTTATTGCTAAAAAAGCCTCCGAAAACAGTCTATGAATCTGGATTTAAACCTGAGGTGGGTGTGGCCTAAATTGGAAGTTTAGATAAATTATGAGCCCTGACAATATCCCAGAAACACTGGGGAAAAATCCCAGTTCCCAACTGTTTGCATGGTGTACATACTTTTGTTATGACAGATCCTTAACGTCAGCTACATCCCTCAAGACATTTATAATCCTTCTCATACAGAGGGATGTGCTGGACTTGTTTGTCCAGCACATCCCACAGATGCTCGTTAGACTGAGATCTGGGGAATTTGGAGGCCAAGTCAACACCTCAAACTCATTCTTGTGATCATCAAACCATTCCTGAAGCATTTCTGCTTTGTGGCACGGTACGTTATCCTGCTGAAAGAGGCCACAGCCATCAGGGAATACTGTTTCCATGAAAGGGTGTACATGGTCTGCAACATTGCTTAGGTAGGTGGTACGTGTCAAAGTAACATCCACATGGATGGCAGGAGCCAAGGTTTCCCATCAGAGCATGACACTGCCTCTGCCGGCTTGCCTTCTTCCCATAGTGCATCTTGGTGCCTTCCCTCACCACGTGCATCAATGAGCCTTGGCCGCCCATGACCCTGTCGCCGGTTCATCACTGTTCATTCCGTGGACCACTTTTGATAGATACTGACCACTGCAGACCGGGAACACCCCACAAGTTTTGATTTTTGACCAGTGGTCTAGCCATCACAATTTGGCCCTTGTCAAACTCGCTCAAATCCTTACGCTTGTCCATTTTTCCTGCTTCTAACACATCAACTTTGAGGACTAAATGCCACTTGGTGCCAAATATATCCCACCCACTAACAGGTGCCATGATGAGGAGATAATCAGTGTTAATCACTTCACCTGTCAGTGGTCATAATGTTATGTCTGGTCGGTGTGTATTATACATATAATATATATTACATATATTTATAATCCTTCTCATGGTTGTACTGCATGTTTCATGTAAAATTAAAAACCTTTCATATGATGTTTGTACAATTTCAGGGCATAACATGATGAAATCCACCATGACATGTTTTTGACATGATCAAGTATTGCTCACAATCACATGTATATGACATGTATGTTCAGTATATATGGCGTTATGCTGGATGTGCTCTGTGATGTAAACACTAAAAGTGAATAATTAGCCACTAAAACAACACTGACTAATGTTCATGATGGATTAAGCCATTCTCTGAAACCCCTCTCGTGACGATGATAAACACACCTGTAAATAGCAACAGTGCTGGTATTCACTCTGCCCTACGGTGCTGCGATTGACAGTCGATATCTTAACAACCATTAATAGCAGACTGTCAATGTGAAGGCCTCGGGCCTTTAAGCTTGTAAATTCACATTTTATGAACCATTTACTCCCCTTGTTGGCTGGTTGATGGGTACGATGAGTTTTTATAGATTTAACGCAACATTTTCCATGTGTAGGAATTTTTGCAATTCTGAAATTCAGCTCACTATTTGCAATGTCAGTGTGACACGGCTGCGGTCTGTGATATATTTATTTAAAATGAATTCAGGCATGAGCAGAGTCAAAAGCCAAGATCCTATACTTTACCATATCATACCTTTACCAGAAAAGAAATCAGAACACAGAAAACTGGAGACAAACAGACAAATAGCTTTGAACACATTTCCTTTATCTCAGTGCTGACTAAGTTCACAAATTTTAGCCACCCACGACTAAAAAACAGTGTGATGAAGTGAAGTTGATAAAGTTCCCATAGAAAGTATTTTATTCCTCCTTTACTACAGTAGTTTGCCAGTGTTTATCATTTTAATTTATTAATAAACAACATATTTTATTCTTTTATAGTTAAGTCCTGGTATGACCTGTTATAACAGCTCTAAAAAGTTTTTCCCTCACCAGCACCTCTTTTTGTCCCTTTTCCTGACCGTTACCAAATGCGGACATTGGAGACTCCTTCCATAAATATTTGAAAGGTGTTACTGTTTTTACTCTATTAGACATTTTTAAAATAGCAGCACAAATGTGGAGTGTCAGCCATGCCAGTCCCTGTTAATAAGTTGTTCTAATATGTTTGCCTTAATATAAACTTATTCTAAAAATGACTCAACACCTTCTGAACACTTAGGATCAGTTAATAACATTTTGTTAATTCATATAGAGCCTTTGTGTATTTACTCTCATAAAAAAAATACTAAACCAACATCAATAGTTACAGTAATTTGCATGCTTTTATACAGTAATTGGACCGGCAGTGTGTTCAGAGTTGACTCATCCATCAGCGTTGCTCATCACTCTCTCTCTCTCTCTCTCTCTCTCTCTCTCTCCTGAGTGGTGAGAGTGAGAGATGTGTCTACTGACTCAGACTGGGTGGTTCTGTTAAACCAGTATGCGAAGCGGCAGGTGTGTGTGTGTGTGTGTGAGAGAGTGAGTGAGAGAGTGAGTGAGAGAGAGAGAGAGAGAGAGAGAGAGAGTATTATACGGTATTACAGTAAAATGTAGTGTCAGTAACGAAAGATGAAATCATTTAAATGAAGAGTTCAATTATTGGGATGGTGTCCTTTTTTATGCTAATCCCTGTTGATTGCCAGTAAATCAAATAAAAAAAATTTTTAGATCCCGAGCTGTAAACAACAGTCATTTGCTGATAAAATCAAAATTACCTCACTGTTAGATGAACAGACTAAAAACTACCCAAGGCAATCTGTCTTTGGCAGGAGGATATGTTTTATAGAGGTGTGAAAATTCCACTCGGAAAGCCAAAAACATACATTAACATACCTCTGCAAAAGCCAAGGTTAGCAACCGGACTCTACTTACTCATTACTCTAACTACCCCTTAGGAAACGCGTATCTATAATGTAGGACACAAACCTCTAATAACACGCAAGTAACAACCGCTCATTATGTGGGCCTGAGCTAGAGATTTACAAATCTCAGGAAAGTGTCGTTGGACAGGTTCCCCTCGTCATGAAAATGGTTATTCCTTCAAGGGTGTCGCAGGACGCTCAGTAAAGGCCTTGATTTATTTTTGGCGGCTGATAATTACTAGTGTCTTGTCATCTGTCAGAAGGAAAGGACTTGGATGGTCTGAGGCACAGATTTCGTGTTCTCAATGGGAGACAATAAAATCTGACATGGGCCACTTATAAATCATCGACTGGTCCAGGGGGATGGTCCGCGCTTTACTGAAACAACCACTTATTCATACCAAATGATCTTCAGTAATATTATAACACACTGGCAAAAAGCTTCTGGACACTAATCTTGGGCAGTAAACGTGTGTTTAAGTTCTGCATTGTCCTGTTGTTTTTGACACTAATTTTTGAATCTCAATATTTCCATATTTGGTTTTATGAAATACGGTCTAAATATGGGAAATGTTAACACCCTTTCTGGGTCCATAGTTTAACAAGTATTTTTCCAACATGCATTAAAACACCTTTACACCACAATACTGCTGAATTCTTGATTGTCATGGTTAGAGGGCAACTACAAATCACAGGTTTATATCACTATGCTTATTTAATACATTAACATTTCTGCTTGTCAGAAACAGACAGATTTTAAGATGTTTATTTAACACTGGTGATAGGAGTCTCCAGTGAAAGCGCTTTGTAACAGTCAGAGGTACAGATGCAACTAAGTTGTCTGCCATGAGAAAGTCCTCAGGACTATAGATAAAATGTAAAATGCAAATATTAATGCATCCCATTTGAGTGTGCATTGTCCCTGGCATCTCCATAACCATATTGCTGTCCACACTGAACTTGCATGAAGATTGATTTTATAGGGAACATCAAAACCAAGAATCCTTCTCAGCGCTGTACACAAAACCCCTAATGGGGGCTTATTGTCAAGTAAAAATGTGTCTGTCTGAAAAGGGCTGAAATGTTCACATCGTTAGCTCTTTAACGGCTGGCGTCACTCAGCCGCAGCAGCCACCATAAAAGAGGAGAAAAGTAAGGGATCCATGTTCAGACATGACCTCTCATATGGTGCAGGGCAATGGCCACGGCCTATCCTAACCAAGTATTGGTCTGGTCCACTGGACAGATGAGAAACACTATCAGTAGTTTGCTCAGGTAAAAAAACAAACCCACTTTCAGTCTTGTCAGAGATCACTGAACTTATCTGACATAATGCCTCAGAGATGATGGAAACATGAACAAACATGACACTGGTGGACTTGCACAGGGCATACAAGTGGATGTAATACACTTTGGCATTCAAAAAAGAAAAAAAAAAAGAGAAAAAGAAAAATGTCCACATCAAAAGTCTTGTCTGTCTTTTGACTATTGAACTGAGAAGAATTTAGCTTGTTTTGACAAGCATCTTTCTTTTTTTTTTAAAGAAGCTACACAAACCATGGTGTAAAATGCCGGGTTGCTTGAGCAAGCAACTATTACATGTTATAATTGTAAAATATTTGCCCTCTTTTCCCCAGCTTTGAAGTCCTGGTCCTTATCTAGGTTTGTCCTCAGGTGCTGTTGAGACTTGATTTATAGTAGTCTTACAAAGACACGCAAATTATACAGTTCATAAAGCCCTGCTCCAGAAGAGCAAGGATCGCCACTCCGGAGACTACAAATTGCATCTCTGGACAAATCTAAATAATGGGTCCTAACTGTTTTCTTCCTCTTCTCACACAGTGTAAGAGGAAATACACAAAATACTGGTTATCTGATAAATACACAATTTGTGATAATGGGCCAGAGACAAATTTAGATGGAGTTGATGGACCTGGTGATTAATCGCCACACCTCAAGAGGGGAAAAAAACCCATTGAATTTCATTCACAATTTCTCACAATGATGTCTTTAGTTAGTTATTTATTTTATGAATGTTTTGAAACATCCGATATGCAAATGTAAATTCAAGGTGATTTGACTGAAGTATAGGGTGCAAAAGTGGTAAAAAGTAATGAAATAAGTAAATAAGAAGCCAAGGATGACAGTGAAGTAGTTGTTTAAGGTAAAGTAAATCTCCAATATCAAGATCTTCCCATCAAAGACTAAACTACCAAGTGTGAGAGAGCAGACCTTTCAGAATTTTAGGTTGTAAAAATGGTGTTGGTGTTGTTTCGATGGTTGTTTTGTTTGTAATTGTTTCAATGTATGCAATTCACCAGATAGAAATTAATAACTGAAAACGCATTGATTTTAGTTTGTGTCAAAGCCTTTCAGTGAAAGGTTAAAAAACAATGTTATGCTCTAAAGTGAGGTTCAGGGGAAGGTGTGTCTGTTCAGCAAACTGATACATTTGCCTGCAGGGAACTCATAAACACAGCGCACCATTCCTCATGGGTGACTGTACCATGTGACTCTAGGAGAAGGTGCTTTAAAAAGCAGCCGTACCTGTTAGGTGGAAGCAAAGGTAATCATATGGTGTCTGGTGGCGCCAGTCAAAAGAAGCTCTGGACTACACGGCAAAGCTGAAACTTTGGTACTGAACTCCACGGCAAACTGGAGAACCGAGACGCACCTAGCAGTCCCAGCTATTAGCAATGACAAGTCGCAGCAGCTTCGCTGGCTCCGAGTTCTCAGAGGAGGAGCTGGAGCTGAGTCTGGAGACTCAGGTCGACGATGACACCGTTGACAGCAGCCGAAAAGGTTCCTATACTGACAGCGCAAGTCCTAGTAGCAACCTCAGTGAGGCAGATGAAGGACGGCCAAAGAAACGCAGCAGGCCGGTGCGCTCTAAAGCCCGGAGAATGGCAGCCAATGTGAGAGAGAGGAAGCGAATTCTGGATTACAACCAGGCCTTCAATGCACTGCGTGTGGCACTCCATCATGACCTGAGTGGCAAACGCCTTTCCAAGATAGCCACGCTGCAGCGCGCCATCAACCGCATTTCAGCGTTATCAGTGTTTCTTAGCAACAACCCACCCAACGGAGCCAACAAAGCCTGCAACCACCAGGAATGCCACGGAGAACCTGGACATGTGTCCCCGACCCATCTAGAGCCCCAGGGCTACATGTCCTGGGAGCAACCACTGGCACACCAGATGCAGATGCACAGACTGCCTTCAGAGCAGCAAGCTCACATGGACCACTGGAGACACGTGAGTTCCACCTGTCCACTATCGCCACACTATTCCTGCTACTCACCTGATGTCCAGCTGTATGCAACTGGTGGATCCTGTAGCAGTCCTGCCAGTGACAATGCCAGTCCTCCACGGTACGGGTGCCTGGGAGATGGGTTGGGCTACCAGGCTGGGGTTTGGGGATCCTGTTCTCAGACCTATGTGGATGGGCAAGGTGAGGCAACTCGACCTTTCTCTTGGCACATGGGCTATCTCCAGGAGGCAGGTCCTCAACAATGCTATCCGATGTTATGACACCTTTCCTGAGGGAACTGTGATGAAATGAGATGAGGACACTGTGTAGGTGCAATCTTGATGACATTGGACAATCACCTGTACAATTATATGTACAATGACATGTACAATGAATAAATATTTCAAATGTAATCAAAAGCCTCAAAAACGCACAATGGATGTAGAGGTAAATAAAAGTGTTATATAAAATGTACCAATGCCGAAAATACTCAGGAATCACTGATTGTATGAAAAGGAAGATATTCAGAACTGTTGTAAATATATTGATCCTTGATTTCTAATAAAATAATACAAAATAACAAAGTGGACTGAGCTCATTTTTTGCTGTTCTCATGATTAAAACAGATTTAAGCATTTTATTGTGATAGCAATAAAAAACACACATAAAAACTCTTCCCTTGAGTAATTTTTTCAAGGGAAGGGACTTTTCTGTAACTTTTACATAGCATTGCAGCAAATAAAAAATCAACAAATCCAATGCACATAGAAACTGCGATTCAAATTCAACTGAATGCAAATTCAATTTAATTTATATCAATCTCAGTGCACTCTCTCATCTGGTCTGCTCATGCAAATGTATGCAAATGTAAATGTATTTTCAAGAGGGATTAAAATAAGGCACCAAACACAACAGCAGTCAAACCGTCCCCTCACTAGTTTGGTCTGTTGAGTCTGCTAGGGGACTTCCTCACTCTGTGTGTTAATGAAAGCAAACAACGTTAATGTCAGACCATTAGCATTCGCCGACAGACAGATTTATGAACTCTCAGGAAGGAAGCAGGAAAATGTCTCTGGCTGCCTGAGAAAACCCCTGGTCCTGTAGCCTCCAGTGATGCCGTACAACACAGTCGGCTGCAGACCATGTCACAGAATGTGGAAAAACACCATGAAAAGACTTTCACAGAGCCACACGTAGAGTTTTGGGGGAACAAAAAAAAAAGTTGGATCTGGTGTGAGGGGAGGAACCGATGAGTTGAGGTGTAGGAGGTACAGGCTTCATTCTCATCATTATTTTTTTTCCGGAGGTTACCATGAATCATGGACGTCCCTGACTCAACCGAAGAACGTTGAGTGACAAATGAAGGTGACGACACGTCTCCTCTTCCTGCCTACTACTGGCTGATGGCCAGGACAGCCATATAGACACAATCCTAGTTGATTGTAACAAATGCTTTATTTGTAAGGTGTTTAAAGGATGTGAAAAAGTTCAGTGTCCCTCTGTGTCATGTCAGTAATAAGCGAAAACATACTTTACTTTCTCACAGCTTACAAACTAAGGTACAAACAGCCAGATGACAAATATATATGCCGTTGATTTGGATAATGCTACGATTGTTGTAATTTAGACTTTCTAATGCCATGAGTCAATAATAACACTTACACATCAACCCCACGGCACACAACTCTGTCCGTCTGACACGCCTCCATTACGTCTTCAGTCTCCTGAGCTGGTGGAGATATTCAAGCAAGAATCTGGGTTCCATGGGAACCCAAATGATGAACAATGACTCATTTGGCTAAGTTCATCGAACATAAAACCATATGCATGAACAGGTTTACATATTATACGAATGTCAGGAGCAATGTCAAAGCCTTTCCAAGGATTCTCTTGGGGCGGAGGAAGTCTTTAATCTCTTCTCTGAACAACACTGGTCTATCCATCCATCTGTTAGATTGTGTACTGTATACAGAACAGAGAGTTCAGCTGCCAGATAAAATGCATCAAACACCTTTACAAGTAGTATAATTTAGCCATCACAATCTCACTTGGCTTGCTATTGTGCCACAGTGAACTATCTATACTTTACCTTTGCTTACTACATTTGAAGAAGAAAATTCCACTCATTCTCTCTCCACTTTCACCACACATATAATCAACTTTAATACTCAAGTCAAGTACTAGTCATTTGTGACTTTTTGACATCAGACAGGTTCAAGGAGTGTATATAACTTTTTTTAAAAATGACTTGTGTAACAGAGAGAATGAAACTTATTACCCATTGTAATGTATCTGCTACTATGTACATGTTGTTTTGTGAGAGCTAGCAAAGATTTAAGAGATTATATGCAAGGCATATGTAAGAATGCAAGATATTATACCTTTCTACTATTCTTTAACATGCTGAGTGAAGAATATGAACCCTCAAGGTTTCCCACAAAATTTATTTACATGAGTATATTGTGAATGGGAATTGGCTACTGTAATGTCTACAAACTGGAAGAAAAACTGAATACCAATTAAATAAACATTCATGATGTAACGTCTGACCTTAGCGGGTCGTACAGTCATACATACATCAGCGCAGAGCAGTGAAAATGGTGACTCCTCTGACCCAATGCAGTCAGAGGAAAAAGTAACACAGCACTGCGTCATAGACGAGGTGTGAAATAAATGACATTTATAACAGAGCGGGTTAGGATTAATCATAACCAGACCTGTTCATGCAAGACTGAACGGATGTAGAAGTGGAACGTCACGTAACCGCTCACAGGTGCTTTATATAAACTTATGAATGAAGCTTATTTAGTGTTATAGCTTCATTAAATTAAATATTAAGTCGACTGTTCAGTTAAATTGTCTTATCGTGTTCATTCTCACAAAGCAATTTGTATCCAACACAAAGAATCCTCATAACAATAATCACTGTATTTTAAACTATTTAAAGACAGCCGAGTGAAAAATATGAACCCTGTGGTTTGTTGGTGAAAAAAGGAAGATGCCTCTATTTACATGACTATAATAAAAAGTATTTCAAGAAGACTATTTATCAGATATGACAGAAAGACTGAGGAGTAAATATTACTAGTGAAAAGAGGATACAAGGGTTCAGAGACAATTACGCACTGGACATACAAGTTATAAAACATACATATATATATACACACACCGATCAGGCATAACATTATGAGCACTGCCAGGTGAAGTGAATAACACTGATTATTTCCTCATCATGGCACCTGTTAGTGGGTGGGATATATTAGGCAGCAAGTGAACATTTTATCCTTAAAGTTGATGTGTTAGAAGCAGGAAAAATGGGCAAGGGTAAGAATTTGAGCGAGTTTGACAAGGGCCAAATTGTGATGGCTAGACCACTGGATCAGAACATCTCCAAAACTGCAGCTCTTGTGGGGTGTTCCGGGTCTGCAGTGGCCAGTATCTATCAAAAGTGGTCCAAGGAAGGAACAGTGGTGAACCAGTGACAGGGCCAAATCTCAGTAATGCACATGGGGAGTGAAGGCTGGCCCGTGTAATCTGATCCAACAGATGAGCTACTGTTGCTGGGAAACCTTGGGTCCTGCCATCCATGTGGATGTTACTTTGACACGTACCACCTACCTAAGCATTGTAGCAGACCATGTACCCCCTTTCATGGAAACAGTATTCCCTGATGGCTGTGGCCTCTTTCAGCAGGATAATGCGCCGTGCCACAAAACAAAAATGGTGCAGGAATGGTTTGATGATCACAACGAGTTTGAGGTGGCCTCCAAATTCCCCAGATCTCAGTCCAATCCAGCATCTGTGGGATGTGCTGGACAAACAAGTCCAATCCACGAGGCCCCACCTCACAACTTAGAGGACTTAAAGGATCTGCTGCTAACATCTTGGTGTCAGATACCACAGCACACCTTCAGGGATCTAGTGGAGTCCATGCATTGATGGTTCAGGGCTGTTTTGGCAGCAAAAGGGGGACCGGCACAATATTAGGCAGGTGGTCATAATGTTATAGCTGATCGGTGTATATATGACATTATAAATAAAAAAAGCGAGGAACCTTTATGTATCTTTATATACAATGCACTGTTTTAGCATTTTGCTACTTGTGACAATGCAGGAGTATATGTAAATCGATAAACATGAATTATATTGATGCTACAGGTAGGGACCTGTGGGTGCAAACACTTTTATAATAATTTTTTAAGTAATGCTAATAGTAACAGGAATGCTAACAATTTTAAAACTGAAATGCTGCAAAATAACATGAATATTTGTCATCAACAACATAGTAAATTATTTACTTAAATGGTTCCGTATTTTATATGTATTAAACCATGCATCTACACATACAGATCATCTACATTTATAGAACTTTAAAATAAAAGGATAGAATTAAGCAGGAACATCTGAACCCAGTTTGACCCCAGATTTCGTCCTTTCTCTCACTTTGAGCCACCAGGTGGTGTTATCATACTGCAGTAAGGAACTCTAGTCTCAGCCACTCTACACCAAGCAGAGCTCATAAACTGCATGTAACTGAACACTAGCATCATAAACCCAATACACACAGTGAGATTTGTCTTTGGATGAAACTGACCAGGTCAGAGGTTAGTTGAGTCGAGGATCAACTCTGCTTTAACCCATGGTACGACCAAATGACAGAATTTAAAATATCAGCTGCCCAACATAGCATGTGGAAACATTTTCAAACAAAGTTCCACAATTAAAGATTACAACTGACTAAGAAAATCAAATGGCCAAGTAAAAATCTCCATACAGTAATAGTATGATCTGGAAAAAGTAACACTGTACTGTAATAGTTTTCTTTAAAAGCAGAATATTTTGGACAAAAGCAGACAGTAAAGGTAGTTCATAAATACATTTTCCCCATGTGCTTCCCCAGGGATAACATGACCAAAAAAAATAAAACCCCACAAATCTTGTCCTTTTCTGCTTAAATCCTGTCAGTCAGCCATGACGTTTGCTTCTTTAGTTATGCACCAGAGCCACAATGCTAAACTAGACTATAAACATCCAGTTCTTCAGCAGTTGAGAACACAGCGGGAGTCACTATAAAGGTCAAGCTGGATTGTTATAGAGGCAGCCATTTTTTTTTTTTTTTTTTACCTCATCACAGTTTATAAGTCCCTGTTCACTAAGCCTCACTTCATGTTGTTCATGGTGTTCTCAGATTTGTACATACAGACTGCAACTACTTTTTTTTTTATTAAAAAATGATCATTTAGTTCAAATGGATTTAGTTCAAAATTGCATGAAGCATTTAAATGACCTTGTTTTCTATTATATATAAATATAAAAAAACATTATCTTTGTAGTGTCTTTCTTTTCACACAGTACTAACCCCCCCAAAAGGGTATTTAAGATTGAAAATATTCTTAATCCATGATCTTGTGAACTAGTGTTTTTAAGAGATAATGCAGCTCTTCTTGATACGTGTGTCTGCTAAATGCTTTAAAAGTGAATGCCTCAGTTTGATTTACAACCAAAGCGTTTTTTTAAGGCTGATGATGTTATTTTCTGTGAGTTTTAAAGGTCTGAGTGAGTAAATAAGTTTCTTAAATTTCAGTCAGGTGGCTTAGTGGTTAGCATGTTCACCTCACACCTCCAGCATCCTGGGTTTGAGTCTCGCTCCTGCTCGCTGTGTGTGGAGTTTGCATGTTCTCCCCGTGCTTGGTGGGTTTCCTCCCGGTGCTCAGGTTTCCTCCCACAGTCCAAAGACATGCTTCTAGGCTGATTGGAGTCTCTAAATTGCCTGTAGTGTGTGTGTGCCCTGCGATGTGTTGGCACTCCGTCCAGGGTTTATCCTGCCCTGATGACGCCTGAGATAGGCACAGGCTCCCCATGACCCAGTGAAAGATTACATAAGCGGTACAGACAATGAAAAAAATGTTCAGCCATGGCTATATTGATGGTGATCATTAACATGAGTAGTATCTGGAAATGAAAAATCTCTTGATGGTGTTAAGGAGCCAGTACCATGTTCTTTGAGGTTCTCTAGTGCAGTCTGCATATCCATCTGTTTCATGCTCTTGTGTGTGTTTGGATATAAACCAGGAGTGGGCAGGGCATAAACCAGAAGCTGTTGTTTTTTTTTTTGCTTGTTTGTTTTTAATTACATAAAACTCTATGACAATGCCCCAAAAAATATTGGCAATGTTAGAAACTGAAAAAACAAACAAACAAAAAAACCCTGATGCAAAAATGTCAGTGTCAGCATGGTGTGTGAATTTTGTCTCTGCTTCAGTGTTTTTTAGCCTCAGCTACATCACTTCAATTATTTTTGCCTGCCTGATATCTTTTTATGAATTTACGTGGTTCTACTACCTACAATATAAACAAACTAGTAGCCTCATTAAACAACCACAACCCTGACCACACAGTTACTAGTGATAAATGAATGCTCTAAATTCATTACAGAGCAGATACAGATAATATTAACAGGGAAGAAAGGTTTATTTATTTTTTGCTTATATCCATGGTGTCCTTGGTGTCCTGGATGTCCCCATTCCTTATGTGATGTATAGCAGGGCTTTCAAGAGAATTGGTCATGGGCTGCTGTTCTTCCTGCTGCTACTGTGGATGTGTAGAAGTGACAAATTACCCCGTTCCTGGTGAGATATGGAACCCCGCTGTGCTCAGCTCTGCCATTAGTCGCCTTCTCCTTCCTTCTCCACACAGCAGGAGGGTCATCATCCAGGCAGCAGCCTCACACATCAACACTCAGGCCTCTGACAGAAAGCACTGCATCAACATGCAGGGGGGTTGGCGATGAACATTTTCCATTATGTAACAGATAAGGGATCAAATCCTGATTGGGCACACCATAAATAAATTAAAAGCACTCACCATTAAATTAATCCAGGCAGACAGTCATTGATGAATACGTTAAAGTTAGCTCTTTTAGTATTACTAGTGTTTATTCTTAAGACATGCTTTCAAATGAATTGCCTTTGGCACTTATGCTTCTCTTTCATTCTTACTCTGGACTTCCTGAGTTTGAGTCTGGGGTTTTCACTCTTATTCAGTTGGGAGCATGAGATAAGATATGAAGCTTGTGTGACAAGGAAAGTCCATGTACATTGGAGGAGCCTGTTTCACGGGACATGGCGGTTTGCGGTAAATGCATTTACTGCATTTGTTAATTCGTATAAAGATGTAATCAAATACAAGTACATAATTTGACATGAACAAATAAATATATATAAATATATTTTATACACAATAATGCCGAAATACACAATAATGTCATTTGAACAGTTGATATTGAGATACACTATATTGCCAAAAGTATTCGCTCACCTGCCTTGACTCACATATGAACTTAAGTGATATCCCATTCCTAATCCATAGGGTTCAATATGACGTCGGTCCACCCTTTGCAGCTATAACAGCTTCAACTCTTCTGGAAAGGCTGTCCACAAGGTTTAGGAGTGTGTTTATGGGAATTTTTGACCATTCTTCCAGAAGTGCATTTGTGAGGTCACACACTGATGTTGGACGAGAAGGCCTGGCTCTCAGTCTCTGCTCTAATTCATCCCAAAGGTGTTCTATCGGGTTGAGGTCAGGACTCTGTGCAGGCCAGTCAAGTTCATCCACACCAGACTCTGTCATCCATGTCTTTATGGACCTTGCTTTGTGCACTGGTGCACAGTCATGTTGGAAGAGGAAGGGGCCAGCTCCAAACTGTTCCCACAAAGTTGGGAGCATGGAATTGTCCAAAATATCTTGGTATGCTGAAGCATTCAGAGTTCCTTTCACTGGAACTAAGGGGCCAAGCCCAGCTCCTGAAAAACAACCCCACACCATAATCCCCCCGCCACCAAACTTTACACTTGGCACAATGCAGTCAGACAAGTACCGTTCTCCTGGCAACCACCAAACCCAGACTCGTCCATCAGATTGCCAGATGGAGCATCCATCTGAGAACGCGTCTCCACTGCTCTAGAGTCCAGTGGCGGCGTGCTTTACACCACTGCATCCGACGCTTTGCATTGCACTTGGTGATGTATGGCTTGGATGCAGCTGCTCGGCCGTGGAAACCCATTCCATGAAGCTCTCTGCGCACTGTTCTTGAGCTAATCTGAAGGCCACATGAAGTTTGGAGGTCTGTAGCGATTGACTCTGCAGAAAGTTGGCGACCTCTTCGCACTATGCGCCTCAGCATCCGCTGACCCCGCTCCGTCAGTTTACGTGGCCTACCACTTCGTGGTAGTTGCTGTCGTTCCCAAACACTTCCACGTTCTTATAATACAGCTGACAGTTGACTGTGGAATATTTAGGAGCGAGGAAATTTCACGACTGGATTTGTTGCACAGGTGGCATCCTATCACAGTTCCACGCTGGAATTCACTGAGCTCCTGAGAGCGAGCCATTCTTTCACAAATGTTTGTAAAAACAGTCTGCATGCCTAGGTGCTTGATTTTATACACCTGTGGCCATGGAAGTGATTGGAACACCTGATTCTGATTATTTGGATGGGTGAGCGAATACTTTTGGCAATATAGTGTATGTCTGCTACTGATGCTCTGTAAAGCCTTCATAACGGCTCTAATCTGAGGTGCTGTTAATTGGTGATTTCTGAGGCTGGTAACACTAAATGAACTTCTCCTCTGCAGCAGAGGTAAGTTTTGGTCTTGCTTTACTGGGATGGTCTTCATGTGAGCCAGTTTCATCATGGTGCTTGATGGGTTTTGCAAATGCACTTGACAATACTGTTCTTACAAGAACTATTCCAGAACACCTGACCTTCGTGTCTTAAAATAACAACTGACTGTTTTTTGTTGTCGTTACATATGGATTACTGAAGTCCATGTGTGTTATTTCATAGTTTTGAAATCTCCAGTATTGTTCTAGAATGTAGAAAATAAATCCCTAAACAAAGAACACTGAATTAAAAGGTGTGTCCAAACTTTTGACTGGTAGTGTATATATATATAAAATCATTATCTTTGTAGTGTCTTTCTTTTCTTTTAACCTCCCCAACAGCTTATTTAAGATTGAAAATATTCTTAATCCATGATCTTGTGAACTAGCAGGATGGTGTTCTGGAAAAGTGTGTCTGCTAAATGCTTTAAAAGTAAATGCCTGATTTACAAACAAAGTGTTTTTAAAGCATAATGTTTTTTTTCTGTGAGTTTTAAAAGTCTGAGTGAGTGAATGAGTTTCTTAAATTTATTTTAGCCACAGCTATATTGATGGTGATCATTAATACGAGTAGTATCTGGAAATGAAAAATCTCCTGATGGTGTTAAGGAGCCACTACCATGTTCTATGAGGTTCTCTAGTGCAAACTAGTTTGGGGTTCTATAGTGCAGCAATTGTGCTCTAAAACAGAAATATAAACAGGAGGTGTGCTTGTTTTTCACAAGGCATCTGGTTGAGACCAGAGGTGTGCACAAGCCCTGGGTTTGAGCTGGGAGTTTTTACTTTCATGCAGGTGTTTATGAGTCTTCTTCTTCTTCTTCTTTTGGGTTTTCCCTTCAGGGGTCGCCACAGCGAATCAACTCTCTCCACCTATCCCTATCTTCTGCATCCTCAATACTTGCACCCACTAGCTTCATATCCTCATTTATTACGTCCATATACCTCTTCTTTGGCCTTCCTCTTTGCCTACAGCCTGGCACCTCAACATTCTCCTACCAATATACTCACTCTCCCTCCTCTGAACATGTCCAAACCATCTTAATCTGGCCTCCTTAACTTTGTCCCCCAAACGTCCAACATGAGCTGTCCCTCATTCCTAATCTTGTCCAACCATTCCACTCCCAAAGAGAACCTCAACATCTTCAGCTCTGCTACCTACCTCTGATTCCTGTCTCTTCCTCAGTGACACTGTCTCTAAACCATACAACATGTGTTAATGAGTGGTCAAGTATAAAGCTCACAAGGAGAAAGAAAGACCACGAATGTGAAATGGTGCAACATTGATTTACAGTTCATCATCAGTTTAAAATGAGTCTGCTTGGGTGTTTATATTTTTGGAAAGAGAAACAAATTTCAGTGAGAAATATTGCAGTTAGGTACAAACAAAAATAGGATCAGTATTATAATAACAATAAAGCATTTGGTAAGAAAAAAAAGATAAAAAGGGGAAAAATAATTTTTCAGTCGGAAAATCCTACTCTGGAATCAAATCCAAATCCAAACAGAGTGTACAATTATATTACAGGCCTTTTTGTGTCAAAACGACTAATTTAGATATCCAAAGCCAGAGCTAAATAAATTCATCAGACCTTCTGAAGAATAGTCTTTCTCTTTTTCTCTCACTCAAAAGAAGGTTTGCTTTCTTGTCTGTGTCTTTGAATTTGTTTCATCCCTGCTGTATTCAGAGGCAGCCAGGCAGTCCACAATAAAAATACTTTTGGAGTAGAGATGATATCTGAAAGAGGTCACAACAATACAATACCATTTAGTGAGAACACACAACAGCTTGATGTCTGAGCTTAATATGCTACCAGAACAGTGTTCACGTTGTGAGCCTGCATTTGTTAATGTGTTTACTTCTAAATTAGGACTAAACACTTCATTTACATTAAATCTATCATACTTGTCTGAGTATGATTTATGGAGGAAGGCTATAAATATTTAATCATGGCCTCTAGCAAGAGTCATGAATATCATTTAGCACAATGCCTGGGTGACGTCAGGATTCATTTCTCAGTACTAAAAAACAGTTGCTGAGAGATGTATCTGTGTGTGTGTGTGTGTGTTGTCATGGTTGTCTGTAGTGATGTAGGAAGTTTAACTCATCATGCCTTGCATATGTTAATCAGCCCTCTTGTCCACATTTTGTAGTGTTAACACAGATTGTACGTCATGATTTTACAACCCCGTTTCCAAAAACGTTGGAACGCAGTGTTAGGTGTAAATGAAAACAGAATGCAATTATTTTCATATCAATTTAACTATTTAAGAATCTCACAAAGACAACATATCAAACTGAGAAATGTTACTGTTTCTTAAGAAATGAAGGCTAATTTTGAATTTGTTACACACTACTAAAGATTTGGGACAGGGGAATAAAAGAATAGACCTGGTTTAACATCTCACAACTACTTAGGTTAGCTCTAACTGGTCAGTAACATGATTGGGTATAAAAAGAGCGTCCCAGAAAGGCTCAGTCTTTCAAAAGTCAGGCTGGGGAAGGGTGCACCACTCTGTGAAAGACTGCATGGGTAAAAATAATGTTTCCTCAACGGTAGATAATATCATTAAAAGATTCAGAAAATCTGGAGAACTCTCTTTACGCAAGGGTCAAAGCAAAAAAAAGAATACCGAATAGCTGGATGGATATTCAGGACCTCAACTGACACTGCATTAAAAAAAACAAAAAAAAAACCATGATTCTTGAGTGGAAATTATTTCATGGTCTCATAAATGCTTCCAAAAATACACAAATGTAAGGTAAATCTGCACGGATAAAGACAAATCTAAATAATAAATCCAGAAACATCACCACAATCTCTGAGTGCAAGCTCATTTAAGATGGAGTAAGAGAGTCTGGGCACTAAACCAGCCTATTCGGTAGTCCAAACCTGTCACATTTGCTGCATTATACAATACAACAAAGGAGCCCTGAACGGTTGAGCAGCTGAAATCCTATATAAGAATGGGAAAGCATTTTGCTTTCAAAAGAAATTGTTCTCTTCAATTCCCAAAACACTTACAAAGAGTTAAAAGAAGAGGTGATGCAACACAGTGGAAAACATGTCGTTATACCACATGTTAAGCAGTAGTCTCCATCCAATCTGACAGAGCTTCAACAATTTCATCAAGAAGAAGGATAATACAGACATATATCTGGGTCCACAAGTATTTAAACAGTGACAAAGTTTTCATATTTTCACCTCTGTATGTCACCACAGTGGATTTGAAATCTCAAGAAGCTCTTGGGTTGCTTTTGTGGTATCTGAGCAGAAAGTATAGAAGCTTTATGCACTTCAGAATTCATCCTGCTTCTTATATCAGCAATAAACACCAATGACCCAGTTCCATTAGAAGCCATACACACAATAACACTCCATAACACTGCCTCCTCCATGTTTGACATATAAAGTAATGTTTTTGGATCATGAATCCCATCTTTCCTTCTCCATATTTTTTCGCTTCTCATCATTGTGCTAAAAGTTCATTTTGCTTTCATCTCTTCAAAAAATCTTATTCCTGGTCTGGAAAGTTTTGTTTTGTTTTTTTGTTGGTTTTCTAACAAAGTCTAATCTGGCTATTCTGTTCTTCAGTGTTACTAGTGCATTTCATCTTGAGGTAAACCCTCTGTTTTTACGTTCATGAAGGCATCTCTTGACTGTAGACTTTGACACGCCTTCCCTCCTTGAGAGTGTTCTTGTCTTTGCTAGATGTTGTGAAGGGGGAAAATATGTTCTTGTTCCATGGATACATGTTTTATCTTGGGGACACACAAATTCTAGAGACATTTCTGTGGAACAGTCTGAGCTGAATATTACAGTAAATCACTGAAACAAAAATACATACATACATATGTAATGGCTCACAATCTTTCTGTTGAACTGACCAGGGCGTTCGGCAGCAAATATTCAGAGTGCATTACAGCCCCAAATTCCATCTCATCAGGGAAAGATGAGAGAGGACCTGTGGTTCTGAATATCTCAAAACCCTGCTGCATCCTATTCACCAGCAGTAATTTACATAAAAAAGCATAAAAGTTCTGGGTATGATTGTCATGCTTGCATCCATAACAGCACGACAGTAAATCTATTAGCCAACAAAGCACAGCAACGCAGAGGAGTTATTATGAGGCAAGGACAGCTTCATGCTGAGGACACATAAAGTATTAAATATGCATGCTCTATTCCATA
Source organism: Hemibagrus wyckioides (assembly GCF_019097595.1). NCBI lineage: Eukaryota > Metazoa > Chordata > Actinopteri > Siluriformes > Bagridae > Hemibagrus > Hemibagrus wyckioides. The sequence continues at coordinate 12,707,542 of NC_080725.1, forward strand.
CATTTATAAATGTATACTAAATCCTTAGCTTTAATAAATCCTAATTTCATCATCATCATTATTATCATTATTGAGTGAATAATAATAAAGAGGCAAAACTCATCACTTTTCCAAACTCGTACAGTAATGGAGGAGAGAAGAAAATGAATTCATAAACAGCAGTTAAACTGTGCTGTGTGTTGGGTATAGTTATACTTAAATATTTATTTCTTCATTCAGCAAGAATAAGCTGAATTAGCTTGGGAAATAATATAGGGGGAGAAAGTCAATAAATTGCTCTGGAAAACCCAACCCTCGAGGAGAAAATAAATCTTTCCATAACAGTCGTCAAAAACAGCTGGTATTTTCCAAGCTAGTGTACTTATGTAATAACATTATTAATGTGCTACTGTGACGTTAAACTTATAAATCCATCCCGTGAAATTCTTCAACCTTAAAAATGACCATGAATATAAAATTAATGGCATTGCACACCATTTCCATTCCGAAACTATTTAATGCTTAGAAAATAAGCTTTTCAAATAGCTTTTTATTTGACACTAGGAAGTATGCAGGTTCAAAAATAATAACAATGTGTCCATTTGTCTTTCTGATCATTTTGTCATTTGTGAGAACTAAAAATAAAAGAATAAGGGAGAACTAAATGAAACGAACGGCAATTTTCCACTCGTGCCATACTGAATTATACAATTATTCAATTTTAAAAATAAATACCATATTGTCCCTGAGCAAAAAATTGCAAGGTGCTAGCTACGAGCCATTATTACATTTATGCTGATGACATAAAATTATACTTATTACTTCAGCCAGATCAAGTAGCACAGCACAAAAGAAAGCTGTGTCGAAGACATAAAATCTTGGATTAATAGGAACAGTGTTCATCATTTTGAGAAATAAGGAATACTGATGTCGGGCACAAATTCTGCCTGAAATACAATTTCTCTAGAGCTCGAGTTATGGACCTGGGTGTAAAAGTCTAGTAGATGCTGGATTCTCCTGCTATTTTATAGGAAGCATTGGCTTATAATTAGATTTTTAACGCTGCAAGTTCGGGCACAAGGAAAGAAATAACACAAAGACAGAGCTAATGAATATCTAATGAAATCCCACTTTAATTGTACAGTGAATTCTCATCAGCATAAATACTATTGATTTTCTGCCTCCAAAGCTACAACAAAGGTGAACAACATCCTCATCACCAGATCGTTATTTAATCTACATTACTACTAATGATAAATTCTATCTAGAAAGCAAACTAAGCTAGTTAGTTAGTCAATACTCATTAGGACTGGCGAGGACTAGGTAAAAGAACCAAGTTAAGATGAAAAATGCTTCAGCTTAACACTAATCACATCTTCTTCTTTCGGCTTTTCCCTTCAGGGGTCGCCACAGCGAATCATCTCTCTCCACCTATCCCTATCTTCTGCATCCTCAACACTTGCACCCACTAGCTTCATATTCTCATTTATTACATCCATTTACATCCTCTTTGGACTTCCTCTTTGCCTCCTGCCTGGCAGCTCCATGTCCAACATTCTCCTACCAATATACTCACTCTCCCTCCTCTGAACATGTCCAAACCACCTTAATCTGGCCTCTCTAACTTTGTCCCCCAAACATCCAACATAAGCTGTCCCTCTGATGTACTCGTTCCTAATCCTGTCCAACCTTGTCACTCCCAAAGAGAACCTCAGCTCTGCAACCTCCAGCTCTGACTTCTGTCTCTTCCTCAGTGTCACTGTCTATAAACCATACAGCATGGCTGGTCTCACCACTGTCTTGTACACCTTCCCCTTGATTCTCAACACTAATCACATATTTATAGGAAATTTATTTGAGTGCACAGAAAATTAAAATAAAATAAGAGTTCTTCCACTTTCTTTTGAGAAGAGATGTTAATTTTCTGAGTTATTAAAATAATGGTTCCAGTAAAACACAAAAATATGGAAAGAGGACGTGAATACTATATTTAGGGTTCAGGATATTTAGCAAATTCACAGAATCTGAATTTCTGGATGAAGGTAAAAGTTTAGGCTCCTTTTCCTGATTATATTTTTAAACAATTTGTGTTGGGTTACAGAAAAGATGTCGCTGAGTTTTACCGATCTAGCATGCAACAAAAAATTGTTTTAAATCAATGGCTGTGTAAAATTTCTTTTTGTTGAGTGCTTACTGGATCCCGCTGAGGACAAAATTTCATACAAAAGCCAGACAGCAAATCCAGACAGTGTATAATTAATACCTGAGACAAAGAGGCCTCAGGATGAGGGTCTGAGCATTCCGGCAACGTTCCACCTGGCAGAGACATACGCCACAGTATTCAGAAGACACTTAGTGGTCTAATTACAGATAAGACACATTCATTAACGGTCCAAATCCCTGCCATATGGGTCTGTATTGGCCAATTCTGAGCCACTCACTCGTCTCTGGAACCAACAAATTGGTCTGCTCTCAGAAGTGCTATCTAAATGCAAACACAGAGCAGTGCTTCAGAATATTAAACAGCCATCTTGAGTCTTTGCTAAGCGAACAATGTAATTTAGCAGGGTATTTTTCAATGTCCTGGGCTTAATTATTCCAATTCTCGTTCTCTGTGTAGCTTTACTTTAATAGATTGAATATTCCTGGAAGATTGCTCTATAAAACAGTTGGTAAGAAGTGGGAATGCTGACCTTTATCTAGACCTGTCTCATACCACCACACAGTACAATAACTCATTAATCTACATATGGCATCAGGCATCACTTTATTGACTTCGCTTGCCTGACTCTCATTCTGCGTTTTTAAAAAAAAATGCAAACAAAAAAACATTTAAGCGCGGGATGGGCTTAATCTCTCTCCCCTGTCAATCACAGTGGCAGTAGCCAGTTGTGGGTGACTGTGAGTTCATGTATGCCACAAAAAAGGGTAGACAGTGCTTTTTATCTAAGTGTAACTGCCTTGTGATGGAGCATGAGCAGCAGCTCAAAAAGCTGAAGATATGTCTCAAAGAAAGCACATGTTAGCCTTCACTGTCTCCAGTTCATAGCTGTCATAAGGGGTAAAACTGCATGGGGTGGATGTTAACAAAACTAAACTAAGAAGAAAAAAACAGCAATTAGTAAATACACCCTTCCCCAATTTAAATAAGAAATAAAACCCTGGCTGTTATAGTAAAATAATCAACGATGGGGTGGTGTCATGTGTCCCAATTAGTTCCGACACAATCTCATTATAACTAACCCACATTACTCAAGTCCCAAAGTTTTATATTGATACAGCATAATTTTGTTACATATATGTTTATATTTTGTTTGTGTTGTTGATCCCCCACGTAACAAGTTGGTCCTTCTTTCTCTCTCTCTCTCTCTCTCTCTCTCTCTCTCTCTCTCTCTCCCTCTCTCTCTCTCTCTCTCTCGATGTCGCCTCACATGTATGACATACCCCTTTAAAATATGTTCCTCACTGATTTATAATACATTTATTCCATACCTATAAATGTACTGTAAAGTTTTTATAAGTAAGTTTCCTACAAATAAAAAGATGCTATAGTTTTTTTGTCCTCCTTATTTAATATGCAGTTTACCTTACAGGAAGAGACCTCAAAATAGATCATTGAAAGAATAAAAAATGGTAGTTTTTTAAGCTTTGTAGATCTAGTCAGAAGTATATTAGACATCAGTAAACAATAAACACAAACCCTAAGGGTTATGGGTTAATTTTCACAGTGTTACTATTCCTATTCTCATTTTCCTTTGGCTTTCCTCTGGATTTTTCCCTAGATTTGAGTGAGAAGTAAGAATGCTGACCATTCTGTGCTTTTAAGAGAACAAGATGTAAGTGAAATAGCCTGTTCCTGCATGCCTGGCTTTTACATGGCTCCCTAATAACCTTTTTTATTAGACGTATATTTGATTTTTCAGAAATGAAAATGGTTTAGTTGCAGTTCTGCCGGCCATCAAATGGATTTGAATAGAATTTGCCTACTAAAGAAAAGGAAAGAAAAAAAGACCCAGTAAAGCTTTGTGCAGGACAAGTCAGGTAGCACTTTTTGCACTTTGGCTGTTTGCTGTAGCGTATTATTACGATATTAAGACCCAGACAGTTTCACAAGTAAATTAAATTGAGAAAAAAGCAGGGTTTTTTTTCTGAGGCAGTACAACTGAAAGCCTAAGAGCAACGGATATCCAAAAGAAAACACAGGGCTGGCAAAATTTCTGTAACTGTGTTAATGTCAAAAAAGACAGATTACTTCAGGTGGTTTCAGAATATCACAATCCAATAACTCTTGAAAGCCAAGCACAAGATATGAATTCACGTATATGAAGCATTGTGATACAGTGAATATTTGAATGTTTTTATAAACAGAAAATGATGAGCAAAAACAGATGCACAAAAGGTTCCCCTAGCTATGTAGCTAACGAGCAGACAGCTTTAATTGTTCTGGTATCATTTCTTCAAACTGTGGTACAAAGTTTAGCTTTAAAATACACAGAATAATGGTTGTTAATTAACACGTTATATCTAAGGGTGTGCATCATGTGTGTTCTGTTTATATGTTTTTTGATATCTGGTAGTTTGATATCTGCTGTATATATAAGCATATGAACAAAAAAGCAATAAAAATAGACAGAGAGAGAGACAGAGAGAGAGAGAGAGAGAGAGAGAGAGAGCATAGTCTTGATATACTTTAACAAGTCAAAATGCAACCGCTTTGGATTGCCACTGTGTCTCATCTCCTTACTTTACATTTCTACTCTGGCAGATTTAAAACTCTAAACTATTTGTGCTGCTGAAGCAATTTACTCTGGCTGATTGATGGTGCTGAGACACCGTATGCACATCCTGCTCTGTGAGCTCGCACAATGCAGTTAGAGAGAATAGTGACTCTGCCGTCTGAACGGGGGCCGAGCTGTGAGACTGATGATGTGTCTGGACTACACAATTTATTTCTCTCTTTATACCAATCTGAACTGTGTTATTATATAGCACCATGGGTTATATTCTTTGCCCAAAGACTGGAACAACTGAATTTAAAGAAACATTTACCCTTTTAGGCACAGATACAGAATTTCAGCTCATTTAATCTTAAATATGTTCATGTTTATTCCCCAGCACATTGAAAAAGAATAAGTTTTGCCTTCACTGCTCAGTATTTATATTTTTGGGGTATTCTTTTCTGCGAATCAACAGAATTTGCCAAGGATAATTCTCAACATAATACTACCACCACCATGCTTCACTGTAGTGCTTTGTGGCAAGGAATAAAACAATGCACCATATACTTCCCATTTTTTTTTAAATAATGGATTTAATGGTGCTCAAAGATTCCCTTATTGATACTTCGCCAGAACTTTCTCCTTAACTCCATTTGTTCTTCATGAGGCTGTTCATTTAGGAATGTTCTTTAATAAACTCCAGGAACAGATGTATTTATATGAGATCTTGTGACTCAGGCCAAATCCATTTAACTCATTATGTTATTGTCAAAGAGAAAAATTTTGTTCTGATTCCCTCCTTAAATATTAGCAGTTATTTTGTAGTTTGTAGCATCATGAAATTAAACTGTGATAATCAAGGGGAAGGTGTACAAGACCGGCCATGCTGTAAGGTTTAGAGACAGTGTCACTGAGGAAGAGACAGAAGTCAGAGCTGGAGGTAGCAGAGCTGAAGATGTTGAGGTTCTCTTTGGGAGTGACAAGGTTGGACAGGATTAGGAACGAGTACATCAGAGGGACGGCTCATGTTGGACGTTTGGGGGACAAAGTTAAGGAGGCCAGATTAAGATGGTTTGGACATGTTCAGAGGAGGAAGAGTGAGTATATTGGTAGGAGAATGTTGGACATGGAGCTGCCAGGCAGGAGGCAAAGAGGAAGGCCAAAGAGGAGGTATATGGATGTAATAAATGAGGATATGAAGCTAGTGGGTGCAAGTGTTGAGGATGCAGAAGATAAGGGTGGGAAAAGCCGAAAGAAGAAGAAGAAGCATCATGAACTAAAACCCATTTAAATTTCTTTCAATTTTAGGTTCAAGGGTGATTATTTATGCAAGGAACTGTGGTATGAGTAAAAGACAAAAATACATGTCAGTTTCACAATGGCTTGATTTAGTAAATGCTCTTGCAGTCAATTTCAAGTGTCCTATATTAAGCCACACAGTTAGAAAATTTAATGACACATTTAATATTAAGTGCCACAAGATTTAGCTACAATATCTGCTCATGAAGCAGATGTGAAAATGCGCAGCTCAGTTTGCTGTCTAGCACCTGCCGTTCTGTTTATACGCTGAGCATGACGCATGGGTTCCTTCATTACTGCACTCGGCTGACAGAGTGGCTCTGTTAATTAGAACAGTGGAGCGATATCTGAATTGTTAAGGCAAGACAGCATGCCACCTTGAGGGACGATTACCCTCAAATGCTAATCTCACTGCCTGTTAAGGAGAAAAATGGCTCCAATTATATACAACGGGTCAGTGAGAACAGAGAACACTGAAATCTGCCACTATATATACATTTTATTGTGTCTCAAATTCTGTCAGTGGTTAAAATAAAGGGATTCAACGATAACAACAATGTTATGGTTGAAAATCCAATAACTGTTTCATGCGATTTTCCTGACAAATCACTTCCTGTAAACAAAGGACAAGCTCATAAATGACATCAATTTCCGCACTCTGTAATGAGGCGTATAATGCAACAGCCACTAATGAGAAACTTTGGCCCTAAATGAGAGATAATACAGATACTCGCAATTAAATCACTAAAACAAGAGCCATTTCAGATCTAATTAGCGATGAGAACCAGGAAATAAGAGGTTACAAATACAGTCTCACATTAATCAGAGCTTGAAATCCAATAAAGCCGATGCAGCAGCTGTCGCATTTAACAATGTGTCACCTAGAGTGTTATCTAACTGTGACCACCTCATTATATACTAAACACAGCCTGGACTCCTATAGCCACATCACATACACACTCAGGAAGAAATAACACCCTCAGGGTACTAAACTGTACCATTCTTTATCACTAAACCTTCCAGCATACATACATTTAGTGTGTGTCTTTTATCTAGAAATGTCTATACAGTGAATTAAAATATTAAGCTTTAAATATTAGGTTCATAAACTGCGTAAAATAATATTTTAAGATAGAGTATTTATTCCTTAAAAATGGTTGGATGAAATAGTTTCAGAAGAAGGAATATAGCTAAAAACTAAAACAACTGAATAATAATCAATAGATGATGATGATGGTGGGTTGTGTTTGTCAGTGTGAGTTACCTCTGTAACAAAATTAAAAATGGCTAACCCCTGTCTATGCTTCACAGACCCCACTTTGAGAACCATGGTGCTAGAGTGCTATCTTGTGTGTTATCTGGAGTTACGTTGCTTGGCTTTTTAACAAATACAAAGGGGGGGGGGCAATATTGCAATAAATGCAGTATATTTATGTTTCTTCTAGATGTGTTATGGTTCGCTCCCATCTCCCCAAAACATGCCAGATGGTGATTTCTAAACTCTCCATAGCTCTACGTATGAATGTGTGCTTGTGGACTGGCATTCCAACCAGGATGTCTTCCTGCCAACAATATTTCTTGGACAGACACTAGATATACCACAACTCGGACTAGAATAAATTCGCAACTGAAGAATCAATAAATGACTATTTAAAGTAGTTGACAGGACATCTGGTCCAATATGTCCTGTTGCTGTGTATTAAATTCGATCATTTTTTACATTCACAAGTGAATGTCTTTTTGTCCTAAGGGTACACATGATTGATTTCAGTCTTCTTCAGTTAAAGTCTTATCATCTTAAATATATTATTGGGAACATAAACCTGACTCATGTACTCATACTTAAAAATATATGGTCTTGGCCATGATTTGTATCTGTTATTCAGAGGGAAAACCTTCAGCACTGAGACCTCAGTACATGTGAATACAACAAAACATTTTCTGCTGCAGAAAATAAATGCTCTGTGATGGAGAAAGCTCTTGGGACCGCACTCAACTTCATTTTGCAGAGTGTGCGGCCCACACAGGCAGGTGAACAAGCTGGAATGAGAGGGACTCTAATGAGGACCGACATGCTGTTACACCTCACACTGTTGCAGCAGCCCCTCGGATGACGTGTCCCCTTATTAGAGAAAGAAATGTCACCGAGCTCTGGAGCATATAAACACAGGCGCTGTCGTTTTTTCCTTGCTCATCGCCCTGTTATAATCAGCATCACTTTTATTCACCATGACTGGAATTTGTCTTAGCGTAAACAACCCAGTTTATCACACAACTACATCAAGATAAATGCTTGTAACCGACAGTCACAAGGCCCTCATACTGGAGACTCCTTCCATAAATGCCTGCATGTCATTCTGTTGTAGGAACTCAATCAACATGATGAGTTAAAGCACATCAAAGCTAATTATTTTAGGTTGATTGCAGACTGGACGGATCGTTGTAAGAAACTATACATTTGTTAGGATGTGGATACAGACTGGATTTGTGAGGTGTATCAGTCTCACTTTATGTTGTTAAAGAGATAAACTGTATGATACAGAAATTTGTTCTGCATCTTCCATACATTATCTCATCAGTTCCAGCTACTAGATCTGCAATATCACATTTCAGGTGTTCAGATGAATCGCTAAACTAAATTCTATCAAATACTGTCTGGTTCACCTCACCACTGATAAACCTAGGATCTGGACAAGCAGCAGTGAAAGATGTGAAATATAATCTACACATGTAATATTGAAACATATGTAAATTAGAAAGATTGTATGTGTAGTAGTGTAGATAGAAAGACACGTTTGATTCCATCTACTTTTCTTCAGCCCTGTTTGTGAGATATTTCATGGACATCTTGTTGCCTAATAAGGAAGGGAAAGTGACAGGTCCTCCTGTTAGTCAGGGGTTGAGGGATTATAAGGATGTGTCTTGCAGATGGGTTGCATTCTTTGAAGACAGAAAATGAGATCATATACAAAAGCACATGGTTCTAAAGTACTGAAGGTTTCATAATATGATCGTATTACTGACAGTCTTTGATTAAGGATAAGTTCCTTAGCTCAGGTTACTGCATGTGTGTTCTACCCATGTCCATGTGCCGTTCTTCCAGACCACCTGTTAAGAGTTTGTACTGGGAACATGGGTACAAGGCAGGAATACATCTATTGGTTCACAGGTTCGACACATGGGCCAATTTACCTTCCAGTATATTTTAGAAGGTGTGAGGAGAACCGTAACCAGAGCACTGCAGTGTCAGTAACACTACCTGATGCACCAAATATGATATGGTTAATCATTTGTTAATCCTTTATCAGGGCATGCGATTTACTTTTTATGGCTGGAAATAATATTCTAGTGTAGTAGTTGGGCTTGAAGGATGGGATGGGGTGAGCTTTACTTTCCATGTCTTTCAGAAAGACAAATCTGTTTCTTCAGGAATAAAATTTGTTCATTTTATCCAAGAGTGGAAAGAGCTCTGGTAGAAAATGCTATAAGTAAAAGAGGAAATTATTAACTTTCCTTTCAGGAAGGTTTTCTAAAATGCCCCAAAAAAGAAAACAAAGCCATTAATGCTCATTTGGACAACAGAAAATAGACTGAATGACAGAAAAACCAACCCAAATCCAGTAGAAAATAATGTTATGCTTTGTTGCTTTAATTGCATTAACATAATGTGAAATTTCCTATTGAGGCAATTAATTGCACTATTATTTGACAAGCAGCTCAGTACGTGTTGTCAACATTCAAAAGAATATGCCAGGGAAATTATCCACTGTTTTGAATAATTAGAGAGATAAATGAAATTGTTTTTTTTGTTTTTTTTTTTCATTTCCAATTGACCAAATAATAGACTATTTGTTTTGTTCTCTGTCTTTTACAGAGATAGCAAGTAACTGCTAATCAGTAATGGGGACAAGACACAAGTATACGGCTATTCTCTCTCCATTAATTCATTATTTTTTATTATTATTATTTTTTTCTTCTTTTATATTAACAAGCATTAAGTTGTTGCAATCTTCACTCAGAAAATTGGCTTGGTTACCAGAACCATTGTGGTTGGACTTGGGGAGAAGGAGGAAGCGAGAATAATAGCACCTGCCACAGCAACAGGAAATGTGCCACACACCCAATATGACACAGAGAGAAGAAATACAGCTTTAATATACTCCCCTTCAATGTAATCAAATTTCCTTTAATAAAAGAAAGACGGAGCTGGGGATATTTATGGTTGGTGTAGAGGGGGAATAAAATCGCACATCTGCCGAGCCTCACAGTTGTGACAGGCTACCATGGATTTGTAGCCTGGTAGATTATACCTTTGTTGTTTAAATACTATAAATTATTGAGCATGAGCTATTCCTTTTTTTCCATCATGGTAGCATGTATAGTGCCTGTTATATTCCAATGTCTAGAATTGTGTGTTGTGCTCACTATGACTTTGGATTAATTAACTCCAGGAAAATGCAGCAAAAAAGAAGTACAACATTAAAAAGCAGTTAGATAATATGATGATATGATGATATGTTGAATGTTTTCGTAAAGAGACATTTATGAATGGAGTCTGAATGAATGAATATATACAGCTGTGGAAAAAAATAATAATAATCAGTTTCTTATGTTTTTTTCTTACAGGTTCATGTATTGGTGAGATGAAGAGTTTTGTTTCATTTTTTTGTGAACTGCTAACAATATTTGTCCTAAATTCAAAATATAACTATTGTTATTTAGAGTGTATATTTAAATATTTACATGGATGAGCGATTTTGGTGTGGAGGAACGTGACTGGCCTGCACAGAGTCCTGACCTCAACCTGAACACCTTTGGGATGAATTAGAGTGGAGACTGAGAGCCTGACCTCACAGATGCTCTTCTAAAGAAATGGTCAAAAATTCCCATGAACACATTCCTAAACCTTGTGGAAAGCCTTCCCAGAAGATTTGAAATGGGGGTGGGTCAACTCCATATTACATTCATGTGCATGTAATGGCAGACGGCCCAGTTTTGACATGACTTGCAGTCTCTGAATCTCAAAATCATCCCAAAGGTGTTTTATCTGGTTGAGGAAGATGCCATCCCCAAACTCCTGAAAAACAACACCTCAATTCAATGATTTGGAGGTGTGTCCCAAAACATATATATATATATATATATATACAGCTCTGGAAAAAAATTAGAGACCACTTTCTAATATCCAGATTTGAACACTACTGAAAACCTCTGGAATGTCATCAAGAGGAAGATGGATGGTCACAAACCATCAAGCAAATAATTTGTGGAATTTGTGGTTATTCCACCATATAGAATAATATGTTCTGTGTTTAGCCTGGGGAGTATTTCTTTCATTGCAGAACACATATGAACTGATTTTCTTTGCAAATTTCAGTTTTGCACTAGTATGTGGTCAACAATTGTGTCATTGTATAGCCTAGGGCACGATCATCATAGAAAATGTGTTCTGGCACTGTATGCACAGCTTCCTTGTCCTTCACTTTCTCCTACTGCCTCACTGAAGTTGGTTCTGTTATTGATGGCACCGCACACAGCATTTGTCTAAATGCTCTAAAGTATCTGTTATTACAGAATCAGCTGCACCCATTTCCAGAAGATCAGGAGAGGCCATGTGTTTCGCTCTGGACTGCTTCCTCCATCAGCCACGGATCACAGATGTCTCATCAGGTGAATTAATCCTGGCTTCCTGTCATAATAGTGAATTTATGAGCTGTGATGTAATCATAACCACTGCCCAAGGTCTTCTCATCTCTCCGGGCTAAAATGTGACTGTTAGATCGATGGGCAAGTTAAAGAAAAGAAAACAGTAGGAACAATAGCAAAGGCAATAAGCGTCACCAAAAGAAATGGAAGTGGTGTTAGGCAGGGAGAGGAAAAGTGACTATGCTCCAGATTATAGCTGAAGACTGACCAGGAAAGGTGAAAGTCAAATAAATGTGAAAGCCACCTTGTTGTATACATGGAGCACAAGGTAGAAATTTTGCTTGAAACATGGTTTTTGTTTGACTTAAATTTCTCAATGCATAAAAAGTCCATAGATCTTGTCAAGTTGGCCCAAGAGACACAGAGTTATTCCTTTTCCTGGCCAAAAAACCTACAGACAAGAGTGTCAAGCCGTTGAGGAATATGGGCTTTTGGCTTTGAAGCTGAGATTTAAGAGAAGGTCAAAGGACGATCTGAAGATAAAGAGAAAAAAAATATGCAGAAACAGTCTGAACCTCTCCACAACCTCACAGCAAATTAAGGGATATTGTTAAAGAGGTTCTAGATAAACTAGATATAAAGAAAATATGGACTTGATGACCAAAAAAAAAAAAAATTGCTAAACCATAAATAGCGTACTGTACATACAACATGGGTAGATTATTCATTCAGAACAACCAAACACATAATTTAGTGTTTAATAGATGTTTAATGCTATAATTATAATGTTATAATGCTACATAACTTGTGGAACATAACAATATATATATAAAAGAGCCTGTGTTAAAGTGAATTACAACAGCAGTGTTTATGATGGCCTTATGAACAGATTATAATGTGTTCACCTGACATCATGAAGTCATATACTTGTGCTTATAATAATAATGAGTTATTCATGTAAATATAACAACTAATGAGCAGTTATATTACATATGATATATGATAGGAATGTGTTTATAATGCGTTATGTATGGAGCAGAGAGGCTAGTAACTCATGCACAGAAGAAGTGGAAATGTGTGAAGTCTTTCCAAACAGCTTCACTGTTTCTGTTAAATGAAGCATAGCTAAGAAGACGTCATCGTCCCACCTTCATCGTGAAAGTCATTAGTCTCCAGCATGGGAAACAAAAAAGATAGAGATAAAAAAAAAAAAACTGATGGAGATGAGTTCAGATGTTTGAGCAGATGAGTAGATTCATCTCTCATCTGAGAAGATATGGAAAACCTTTAGATCATGAAGGTTAAGAGTGGGCTTTATAACCAGCATATGAATATGTTGCTTGTATAAAGGGCATTTTAGAGACTAACAACTTTCATCATCCAGACAGAGAAGAGTTTCTCTCGGCTTGTCAAGCAGAACACGTGAAGCCCGGGCTCAAGATGGGAAAACAAAACAAGATCCTCTGGGGAGATCAATGCGGCTCTGTTTGTCACATCCCAGATGGTGTGCAAGTCGTGCAGATGAAGCGTGCTCGAGAAAATCTGTCAAAATGAATACGAACACATCTCCGAGGCCTGTGTGACAGACAGCCGATAGCAAACAGGAAGCGAGACTAGAGCATATTTAATATTACGAGAAAAGGAAATGGAGTCTGGTCCCCGCAGATATTAACCAAAGTGCAAATAATCACGAATCAACTCTGTTGCTCATTCGTAGTTCATTACCTTGACTCACGTGAGTGACAAGAGCACAGCCTGCTCGTTCATTTTCAATCTTGCTGATGTACCGTAAAGTGTCATGAGTGCCACAAAACTGCCATTTGCATACAGGCCTCACACCCCCCAATCGATGGTTTAATTATGAAATGAAACGCGTTCAAGCGCCGAGCAGCTCCTACACCCATTAATTATTGAACTAAGCGCATTAAAGCGGCTGAGGGCCGACTGGAAAAGATTACAATTTACCCAGCGTGATCGTAAAGCAGCCACGAACTCTGTCATTAAACCCGCCGGGCTGAAGAGCGATGTTCTTATGCTTATTGGCTGACTACAAGGCACATTACAGTGATTTTCTGCACTGGGTTGTATATTAAAGATTTTCAAATAAACCAATGGATCTCTGTGAAAATGGTTAGGATGAGCCATACATTAGAGCTGACATTAATCTCCATTAATATTTATGAATGTTTATTCCGCAACTACTGTTTTTTCTCACATTCATCAAAGATGACATCACATCAGAGTTAAGTGATCAATTTTTTTTGTTTTAAATAAGTGGGCTTTGGCATTTTATGGACTGAACTTGAAAACCATTGCATTATAACAATTGTTTTGTCTTTTATGTAAATGCGCTTCTGATTTATGCTCATAAGATAGCGGTGGATGTTTTCTCTGCATCTTAAATAAAATGCATGGTCAAACTATATTATTATTAATATATTTTTTTATTATAACTTGGAGAACTAAGGAAGTACCATTAACCATTAACAAATGTGTAATGTAGCACAAGCTGAATCAGAGTTGCCCGTCAGTTTTACCTATTTTATTTATATTTAACTTTATGGAACTACTCTGTTCTAAAGTTACAGTTTTACATCTGACAGTGGAGACTCCTTTTTTATAAATGCCAAATAAAGCTCTATCTACAGACCTTTATTATATTGACTACAACTACAGAATAATCATGCACAAAATCTGTTCATTTGGAACAAGTATGTTAATATAAACTACTAACTAATTAACACTTAATATGAACTACTATCCAAGCTGCTATTAAAGACAACTAATCACAACCTTCAGACAAATCGGATTCAAGAAATGAAACAGGATTGTGGTACAATCACAACGTCTGTTGACAACTAATGTGTAGGTAGCTTCATGAGATGAACTTAATAGATAAAGCTCAAGCTTGGACATTTTCACTTTTGCATTGTATCAAGTCACTATTTCAGAGACCTTCTGCTTTCAGTTCTTCTGGAAAGCAATTTCCACTAACATATGAAAAACAGATTCTGTCTCATTTTCTCACAACCGTGATTCTAACAATAATAAGACTTGGCAAAACCCAAACATCTAAACTTTTTTTTTTTTTTAAATCTTAGGCAATATGAAGTTGCACAGTTTGTGTATCCATGCAGTAAATGATTTCAGCCACATCCATATGTACTGTGTTTGCTGATCCTTATCTACTTCAGTTACAAAATATATTTTCGCCTCAGTGGGGAAAGAAATGCAGGTGCTGGCAATGGATTATTGCTGTAGACTCAGTAAACATCAGACAGTTTGCTTCAAATCGGTCTCTTTCTGTCCCGTTATGCTCACAATCTATTTTAAGTTCCTTTTTTTAAATAAAACGTCAAATGCAAAGTGAATACGATGATTCACTTAGATTCACTTTTATAAAGAGAATATATATTTTTTGCTCCTGTTATCTTTTAAACATCTGATGGTTGCTAAACCCTTTATCTTTTTCCCTGCAGTGAGGCACCCAGAATAAAATGAGGTCAAACGATTATTTTAAAAAATAAATAAATAAATGTTCAAGCATTTAGGTGTCTGCAATGGTCCTGTAAATGATTAAATTTTTAAATCTGTGTTAAAACCAATGAGAAAAGTCTGCACTGGCAAATGTGGCATGTGGGTACTGCCTACAAAAGAATGTACAGGACAAGTGTATTTCTTCTTCAAATCGAAGTCTTACTTCCATCAAATGTTACAAGGTTTAAACGCATAGTGAGCAGCAGCTTTAGCATTTATTCCTTTATATCTATGTGAATAAGGTCAATCTGAATTCATTGCCCTTTTTAGTCAGTAGATTAAAATACATAGAAATCAGTTGCTATCAAAGGCATTTTTGACATTTGGAATAAGTATTTGGAATTCTCAATTATCTTTAGTAAGAGCTTTATCCTGGTCAGGGTGATGATGGATTTGGAGACTATCCTGGGAACACTGGGTATGATTCTGGAATAAAATGTTGATGCACACACTAATTTATACCTAAGAGTCACTAATCTACCTACCGGCATGTCTTTGGGAAGAACCCAGAAGAAACCCACAAAGATGCAGGGAAAACATGAAATCTGGTCTAATTCAAAGTCATTCCTTAAAAAGGAACAATGTATAAAATGATATTAAAAGTACTGTATTGGAGTATCATTCTATCTAGGGTGTATTCCCCATGTTACACATTGAACACCGGATAGGCTTCAAACGCACCACCATCCTGAACAGGATAAAGAACAGGATCAAAAAGAATGAATAAATTATATTTATGTATAAAATGAAGTACACTTCGATTTGTACTTAGTTGGGAATCACTCAACCCAAACTTGATCTAGGTTCACTTATTCTTCTTGTTTATTCCCTAAAGTCAGAGGTGTCACCTACAAAGTTCTTGGATGAATCATAAATAAAGAAACAAACACAGCATGGGATGGTTTCAGACAGAGACTGCTGAGACCCTGAAGACTCATCTCTTTAATGTCACGCTGGTGTTCTCGGGGAGCTTGAGACCTCCTGTTTCTCCTTTGAGCAAGAGAAATGAAAAGCAGAAGACAAGGAATAGTGCTTGGAGATGAAGGAAAGCCATCGCACTCATGCATAAATCATACTATCTGAGAAGTAAACACCGAAGGCATCAGCCCAGAGGAAAGAAGCTTGAGATGGAGAACCAGAAATGACGGACAGGTTCTCATCCCCGATTTCTCTCTTGGGTTAATACTCATGGTTTTTTTACGGAGCTTTCAGAAGCACAAACAACGAGTACTTGATTTCTTCAGGACTGAAACAGGAGTTAGAGATTCTGTCCCAGGAGGTCACTCGAGGTCAATCTTCCTGCAGTCTAACTTGAAGCTGTGGAGCTGTAACAATCAGGCGTGCATGATCCAATCAAGCTGTGGCCTTTGAGACAGCAGAGTCCTAATTGAGAGATTTTCAAAGCCTCTCAGAGTCAGGCAGTTCTCAGAGGGTCCTAATGAAGTGCTGAAACGTAGCCCATCACATCAGATATATACACTGAAGATTATTATCAAACACCACTATAATCCCACTGGAGATGGAAGGGATGGAGGATATGTCTAATGATAAAAGGACAAGGATCAACAAAGATCATTGTTAGACTGCCACATGCTGTACTGTGACAAGTTCATTGTAAATTCATTGTCCTCATATTAACTTGGTAGCCTGAAACTCATGGGATTCAAATCATGGGATTAAGAGAAGACTCATTGTAGGGGGAAAAAAAGCTAATTTATTTCAAAGCAGTTTGAAGAGGAACCTCTAATAATTACGCCAAGGACTGTCAGAGTTGCTTTGGGCATGATATCTTTATTTTACCACCACTGTTATACCAATTAAATGAGGATCTTAACCACTTCAACCCTTAGCAACCTGGTCCTGATCATGCTGCATGTGTTACCCAGCATATATATACACTGGTGTGTTTAAAGAAATATATATAGAACATTATCCAAAACCCTGACATGTAGCTTCACACATAACTATCAGGAACAAATGGGCAAAAAAACACAGCAATGACACGTCAAAGAACATAAGGCTGATCCAGTGACTATACAGGCTTAAGAAAATACTGATGCATTTCAACAAGATGCATTTTACAATTCAAAATCATGTTAACTCGACTCAGTTAACACAATAATATAAAATAAGTAAGTATTCCATACATAATTAACAGACAAAAAATGCACAGTAATTACCTGAGCTTCCATTCTAAAGTCATGAGCACATTTAAAACATTCTAATAATTTACTTAAATTTATTCAAATTTTATTTTTATGTAAAATACTCAGTTCTGATTGGCTGGTAAAAATTTATTATTTACTTATATCGAGTTGTCTCTAATGTGGATCTTACAACCTTAGCTGTAATTTGAAATAACCATGAAAACGACAAGCATAAATAGTGGTTTATTAAATAGTGCTACTGCCTTCAGTAGAGCTCCTTGGTAAAAAAAAAATATATATACAGCATGGTTGTATAGAGAAATTAATTATTTATAAGCTTTATATGGAAAGATGTTTGTGTCACAAGGATTTGGGTTGGGATCTGAATTTTTCCCACCTCATTGAAGTGAAAATTAGGTTTTGACACTGAAATGAAATTTAGCTTTCATTCAGAGCTAAGAGATTCCAGAGATTCATTTTAATTTTATGATTAGGGTGCATTAAAATCATATAATGTGGGGTCATACATAGTAATGAATCCCAGAGAACTAAGGGTAAATGACCCGCGGCTGGGTCATAATGACCCTGGTTTTAGTGTATTTAAAGAAATCCAGCAGTGTATGATGAAATTAACCCACGGTGTGTTCTTTTCAGGACCAGGTTACAGAAATGAGTGCAAAAGACCTACATTATTTTCAGTAAAAAGCAGCATTTACTCTCCCTTATTGTTTTATTTCTGCTCCCTCTATTAGCCAAGTCACACCGTCGGGAAAAAATAGCTTTTCTTAACAATAAAAAGGTCACAGTGACATATCAGCTGAATTCATTCACGCTTTCAATACAGCCTTTACTCTTAGCGGCTCGCCTCACAATAGAAAAAACAATTCTTTAGACAAAAAATGCTTACTGTCTGCCAGAATATCACTTTTTTTCCCCCTGAACTTGAATTAAACTGCCACGCAGGCTTGAAACAGAAGCCTGTAAAATGGCATTGATCGAATCTTCCATATAAAGCTTGCGTCCATGCCCGGTCAGTCTGCTCTCAGGGGTCACTGAGTGGAATTAAACCAAGTGAGCTCATTGAAATTCATTGCACTTCCGTTCAACATTTTCTTCACCTTAATGAGCAGAGAGACCCAGGGAATCTTGTCAGAAAGTGTGTTTAGCATAACGAGAACCGGTTTCGACCGGGTTTACGTGCTTGTGAACTTTTCAAACCTGTATAAGAAGCTAAGTGAGTGCTGACATCTACCTGTCTCAAGCATGTTCTCTACATTTTATTGTTCGGTCTTAAATCTTTGCAAACAGTATATTGTGTAATCTTCATTAACTCAATAACTGCCACACTTCAGACCCCTCATGTGCAATGACAGAGGATCGTACACGTTGTTATACACTCATTGTATTGTTACTGTTTACATTGCACTCTTTACTATTACATTAACTTGTCTTTCAAAGTTGAACATTTTTTGGCTGCTATCACTTGGACCTTAGTAGTTAGTTTTGTTCCCTTTCATGTACCACATGTTTGGAACGACAATAAACCTTCCTTGATCTGTGAGTTATTTCTGTAGGTAATTTATGGTGGGTAATTTGTAGTGGAACAATCTTTGGACAGGACAACATCAATATCACACTAAACACAATAAACACTACCCACCTGTAAAAGTAAAACTACCCCAGGCCAAAGGTACATAGTATATAACACATTAAATATCATTTCACAAGTTCTGACCTAATATTATATTATACAGATCTAAGTGTGCTAATACTCATTAAGCAACGATGCCTAATGTAGGCACTCCTTAACTAGATATATTTAATACACTGACTCACTTTGTTATGTAGCTAATATTTTCTAGCACATGAACAATAGCTGTTTTACTTCCACTACAACCTTCTCACACTCTCAACAAACACACAACTGCTGCTAGCACTGGCTGAATACTTGATAAGGCGGATTGTGGAGTATTTCATGCTGCTTTAATATTTCAAAATTGAGCTGAATTATTCTAACTCAGGTGTCAAACTCTCTGCAGGCTCTGGGATAAACAGTTCCCAGTGCATTACGTGTCCGTTTGGCAGGTTCACATACTCAAACAAGCCTATAAAATTATCTGTAGTGTCCGCAAAAAGTAAGCATCAAAATACAAAGCATTAATGATGATGATGGGAGAGAGAGAGAGAGAGAGAGAGAGAGAGAGATAGTTGAACAAGCGTGGGTACGGTCGATCCCGTCTGCTCTCTGCTCAATTTTATGGTTAAAATCCTGTAGCCATCAAGGGGCTTAATCCAGTTTATCCCAGTGAGACACTAATGCTGAATCTAATCTGTCCTTTGATTGTTCCCTGACCTTGAACTCCAGGGTAACATGATTAAATGGAGACGGTGGCACAGTAATGACTATAAGTTCACATACAGCATTGTTCACAACATAACAGATGAAACGAAACTAGCATAAAATATCTGACAACCATTAATTCGATGGCATTTTATTTAGGAAGAGTGTAAGCTCTTTGTGAATCTATGTGCTTCATAACAGTGTCAGTATATAAGTGAATAAGTTTGTAAGTCAGTAAGTAAAAAAAATTAAACAATAATTTATGTAGGTCTGTAAGTCAGTCAGTAACTAA